>NW_017263598.1:563831-789338 GCF_001500285.1 Mollisia scopiformis
ATTAGTAAGTCCGAAAGGCAGGACTTTGCACTTGTACGCTCTATAGCGAGTACGAAAGGTAGTTAGTTCTTCCGAATCAGGGTGCATTCGGATTCGGTGGAAGGCTTGGCGTATGTCTAGCTTCGTGTAGATCTTCGCAGAGGCGATTCGGGCGAGAGTCTCGTCGATTAATGGCAATGGATACCGGTCTTTGCGCGTAATAGTATTTAGCTTCCGGAAATCGATGCAAAATCGTAAGGCTCCGCTAGATTTCTTCACAAAGAGGACGGGTGCCGCGAATGGGGCCTGACTAGGTTCAATGAAGCCCTTAGACAAGTTGTCTATCAAGTACTGCTTAGTGACTGCTAGCTCTTTAGCGCTTATCTTGTAAAGAGGCGTGAACTAAAGCTCCGCTTCGTCCTTCTCAAGGGCGATCTTATGGTCGTACGAGCGAGAGGGAGGCAGTGTGTTGGAATCGTCTTTAGAGAAAGCTCGAGCGAATGCTTGGTATGTTGCTAGGATAGACGGCTCGACTTCCTTGATCTCTACTCCTGGCCGTGCTTCTTGATGACGCTTATCCTCAATCAACCGATCTAGCTCGTATAAGCTAGTGGTAAAGAGCTTAGTATCTGGCTGGCGAAGGTTGAGGTGGAACGCTTCTGGCGTAATTAAATAGAGGTCCACAGCTTTTGGCATTAGTACGTAGTCTAATAGCTTTGGAGGAGGCTGCGGTGGAGTTGGCTTTTGACTTAGCTTTCTAGACAAGGCATTATCCATCTTATGCATATTGTCTCGGTTATCTAGGGACTAGGTACGCTTCCCAAGTAGTCGGGGCACATAACTTTGCGGTTTTGCCGATATAGGTGGGGGCGGACGAGCTAATAGTGGCTTTTTTAACATAAGCTCCTCTTTTGGTATAGGTAGGAGGCTTGGCACTTTTGGTGGCGTAGCACTAGGCTCTTGTGGCGGCGGGGACGGTGAAGGTGGGCTTAAACTGTTGATATTTAGCTAGGCACAGCTATGTTGAGCACCACTTCTTCGTTGTTGATCCTGGATCTCTACTACTAAGTCACGACGGTCGGTATCCAACTAGTCCTAGCTTCTAAGTCCAACCGGAAGCTTTCTCATATAGTAGCGAGGCACGTGCTTGTCGGGCAAAGTAGATCGTACGTCTGAAGGCGTGTAGTCCTTTGGCCAAAGGAGTTGGCGCTTAGCTACGTCTAGCTTGACTTGACACATCTCTAGCCAGGTGCGGCCTAGAATAATGTCATGGGAGCCGAGCTCTGTAACCAAAAAAGGGACTAAGAGCTGCTTCCTTCCGTCTACCGTGAGGTGGAGGCGTAGGCAATGAGAGATAGCTTGTCTAGGTCTACCATTAAAGCCTGAAACAGGGATAGGAGAGCGTAAGCGCTGAAACTTGGCACTAGTGAAGTTCGCAAAGTCGCGGGCAAGGGCAGAAGTAATGAAGGCAAAGCCATTTGCTCTAGTGTCGATGAGAGGGTGAATAGTAGTACTAATTGCATTAAAACTGATAGTATATGGGTACGAAAAGTGTGTTCCACCTATCACTGCTCGTAGGTCTAGCTTTGAGCAATCGACAAAGCGGCCTAAGAAGGAGACTTCCCTTAGGCTGCGCTATTTCCCGGCATAAGCTGACTTGCGTTGTCTTCATCGTCTTCTACCTCTTCCTCTTCCATGTGGCCTTAAGGGTAGGTTGCAATCTCTTCTATCTCTAATGCACTCTCTATGTTGGTAATATCCAAGTGTGTAACCGAAGGGCAGTCCTTCGCAAAGTGACTAATCCTCTTGTAGTTGAAACACTAGCTAGTCTTTGGGTCAGGGGGAGCTGCTGACTGCTGGCGGCTAGGAGTGCCCTGCCAATGAAACGTAGGGGCAGCAGGCTTGGGAGACGATCGAGGTGGTCCGGGCAGATAGTGTTGTGTTGTCCTGACCGGTACCTGGGGTCCTTGGACGGTGGTAGAGCGAGCTTCCGCACGAGACTTCCTTAGGGTCGGCACTAGCTTCGTCTGAGCTACATGTGAGAGTTCGAGGTCGGTCTGCTCTGCTACAGCGCAGAGGTTGGTAAAGCTTTGGCGCATGCTATACACTTGGCCTGCAATAGCGATACGGATGCGGGGCGTAAGCTTAGAGCGGAAATCCGAGAAGAGCTGGTCTCGTGATATCCTTGCTTAAGCTAACAAAGTGAGAAAGCGGATCTTAAACTGTCGCACAGTCTTAGTGTCTATCATAGCCAAAGAGCGATACTCGTCTTGCTTCTTCAAGGATTCGAAAGGGTCTACATAAGCTATAGCCAAGGACTGGACCATCTCTTCCAACGTACGGAACGCATGGTGGACTCTTTGTAGAGTGGTAGAGAAGCGAGTTAGCAGTTGAGCTCTAGCCTCACTAGTAGTACGACTGAGGGCGTAGTTCATCCGTTGTTTCTCTGATACGCTAGGGTCCATGTAACCTGAGGCCTCGAGCTTGGAGTCCAGGTCGATTATCCACGAATCAAACGTAGAGTCTTCTCCATTGTCAAAGAGAGGTGGGTCAGGGAAACGATAGTTGGTCCGGAGTGCTGGCGCAATAGACCTAATTTGAGGGGCAGGCGTTAATTGGGTAGGGATCTCGCCTCTGTGGCGTCTTGCAGATGGTCCTCGAAAATGAGGATGGGTCCGTCTGTCGCTGTCTGACGAGGAGTCTCCTGAAGGGTCGTCCGGAGCAGCGTTTGAGGCGAACTGGGCCGGTCTCAGATCGGGGCCCATAGCGGGAGCACTATCCGCAATAGTACTGGCGCGAGTGGCTCTGTCTCGAATAAGCTGTTGCCGAGCCGCTTGGATCAAGGCAAGGAGCTTAGGATCGTCGTCTGCAATTTCGGCAAAGTCGGTTTGACGTAAGGGGCTGGTTTGAGAAGTCCGAGAGGGGGCACCCGGCGTAGGGGTAAGTGTGTGCCCTTCAATAGAGGGTCTTAGGGAGGGTACGTCGTTCGAAGAGACGGCGTCTTCGATGGGGGAGTGTTATACACTCATTCTTGCAGGCGGAGGATAGTAGATGATTCGAGGAAGCTTTCGAGGGCTGGCCCTTTGAGTAGAAGTAGAGGTGTGTACTCTGGGGGAGGAAGCTTCGTTATTGTCGACTATATCGAATGGCTCTGCAGTCTGAGTGTCGACATTCGACATCGGGGGTCTGGTGGTGCTGAAGATATAACTGAGGATATACTCTTCGCGGTACACATCCAATGCGTACAGTCTCTGGTCGGATATTCTTTATTATGCCTTCCCAGGCTGGTAGGGGGTTGTTTGACCTTTAGATAATGTAATAGCACGGTGGGAAGCTTAGTACGTAGACGAAGTATCGATTCGGCTATCTCTTAGAATCTAAAGGTAAAGAGGAAAGAAAGGAAGGAAGCGCCGGAAGGCAGGGCATATATACAGGCGAGCGGTCACGTGAGTATTTCGTAGCGGGCACGTGACTCCATAACCGTGACAATTTTTAATACGCAAAATGCTTAAAATAATAAAATAAAAACCTAAAAAAATATTTCTGTTACGACTACGTGCACGTGAGCTCGCTGAGTCATCTCGGTGAGCTCTGGGTCACGTGGAGGAGCACTGAGGAGCGGACGGGGCTCCTAGGAACTCCTGCGCTCCATCTTGGCCCACTACTAAGGGCAGTATATATGACTAGCACTTCTGCCATAGAATAGGAGCTTCGTGCTCAACTTGATTAAGTTTTCCTAACTACAATATCATTGCCTTATCTTACTTCATTCACTATACCAACCCACGTGACCTTACTAGGGTAAAGAGAGAGTCGTGATACTTTGAGCACCTAGTCTTGAAGTTAGTATTCGGCAACTATGTCTACCTCTAGACGAGCAGAGACCCTAGTACCCACAGAGGTGACGACCATCGCGGTACAAGAACGTACCCTAGCTGTCAAGGTACTAGACACTTACGATGGTACCCGACACAAGCTCGAATCATTCCTTTGTTCTATAGATATCTATTTGATGTTCAACCCGCACTTGTTCCCTAGCGAGGGGGCCAAAGTAGCTTTTGCCGCTAGCTACCTAAGGGGACTAGCCTTCAACTGGTTTAAGGCCTACTTGTCTAACTATATGACTAATCGACACGCGACAACTAGAACGATCCTTAATAGTACTAGAGAAGAGACTAAGGTCATCTTTAGAGGGTTTGGAGGATTTAAGAAGGCTATAGTGGGGGTTTACAGGGATCTGGAAGTTGAGAAAACGACTGAAAGGGAATTGTTAAGGCTACGATAGACAAGGTCTGTTAAGGACTATACCTCTAAGTTCTAGTAGTATTCTGGTCAGGCTAGATGGGATGGGAAGGCTCTAAAAAGAATGTACTACATAGGCCTCAAGGAGTTCATTAAGGACGAGCTCGCCCGAGTGGAACCTGAACCCACTAGCCTCCAGGAGACCATACGCCTAGCCGCAAGATTCGACGAGCGGTTCTACGAGAGGCGCCTTAAGCGAAAAGGAGTGTACTCTTATCGTCAAACACAGGGTTCTCCAAAGTCACATAATAAGGGGGACCCCATGTAGCTCGACGCAACTATAGCCAGAGGTTAGAGGAAGAGCGAAAGAGGAGGCTTTTATGGGAAGAAGCCTAGGAAGTAGCTTTCGCCAGAAGTTAGGAAGGAGCGTCGAGAGAAGGGACTCTGTTACGAGTGTGGATTACCTGGCTATGTTACATCCTCCCACAACAAGGGAAAGGGCAAGCAAGCTAACGCTATAGGGGAAACAGGAACCTTGAGACAAGCTAATGCGACCCATCGAATGGAAGAATAAGAGTATAATACCCAACCCAGCTCAGACAGCAGCTAGTGGGGACCCCTAAATAACACACTAGAACTCCGGGGACCGGATAGCGTATCGGGGGAATCGGGGACCCTAGTGGAGGAGAGCATCCAAGAGGAAGACTATTAACTCGGGGGGGTTGGTCTAGTTGAGTCTCCAGGGGAACGTTTCCCTAAAGTCAACAAAGAGTGGATCGTTGCTAGTGTGGGTTCCCTCTCAGTGACTTAGGAATCGAAGTATGGGAGAAAGGAAGAGTATGTTAGCCCTTTATAGAGGGGGATAGATATGCCGGAAACCGGAACCTACTATACTGTTGTGTACCGAGACGCATGGAGGGTTGCCCTCCGGGCACCTCGGTTACCTGTACATGTATCCTACTTCAACTAGCAAGGGAACTAGCCCCAACCACTCGATAAGGTCCTAGAGGTAGGACAAATCTAGGAAATAGTTGTACACAACTAAAGCTTTTTGGTCTAGAGGAAAGCGGTGTTCCCACCCTTTGAAGGATAGAGAGCGAGGTTCGCGGTACAGCGACAAGACAACCCACTTGCAGCCAAATTGCGAGAAAGGACTCCATACTAACTAAAAGAATGGAACACGTCCCTAAAAAGATAGGAATACTAGTTCACTAATCAAGAAGTGGTGGAAATCCTCACAACGGAAGGACGTCGACAAGCTCGGGTGAGATTCATTGAGGAGTCCTCTAGAGAACTAAGTGCAACAGTGAAAACAATTCGGAGAAGTACGAGTCACTTCCATATACAAGCAACAATCTAGGGAATGTTAACCATGATTATGCTCGACTCAGGAGCTCAGGGAAACTACATCTTAGGGGAGGTAGTATCCTAGCTAGGCATACTAGCTTAGCCGAAAGACGAGCTGTACCGACTAAGTACGATAAACGAGACAGCTATCGCTCAAAACAAGGGAAGGGTCATATATAAGACAGCCCCTCTACAAATAAAAATATAAGGACATATCGAGATAATCGTTTTAGATATTACTCCTATTAGTCGACACTAGGTGGTTCTAGGGATCCCCTGGCTACGGGAGCACAACCCAGAACTCGATTGGATAAATCACAGTTTAAGGCTAAATCAATGCGATTGCCCAAATGAGTGACTATAGGAACCTAGGGAGGCTAGTGCCACGGCCTCTGAGGCACGGGGTCAAACGACTATTAGGCCGCTTAACTAGGGACGAGAAGGAATACCTTATCCCTATAGGAAGTACGCTAAGCTGTTTAAGGACCCCGAAGACTTGAGGGCCCTACCCAAACATTAGCCCTAGGACCACGAGATCAACTTAAAGGAAGGTAAGTAGCCGCCTTACTAGAAGCTTCGCTAGCACAACCCGCAGACTTTGGGTATACTCGAGGAGTACGTGTAAAGAGCGTTAGCAAAGGGGTAGATTAGGAAATCCAAGTCCCTTATAGTATCGAATATACTAATAGCACACAAGAAGGACGATCCAAAGGGACGGCCTTATGTGGATTATAGAGGACTAAACGACGCTACAGTAAGGGACGTGTATCCCTTGCCCAATCTCCAGAGTTTGAGAGATGCGATTAGATCGGTAGTCATTTACACAAAGCTAGACTAAAACATAGCTTTTGCCTTGATTAGGATCAAGGAAGGCTACGAATGGAAGACAGCCTTTCTACTGCCTTCTAGCCTATGGGAATACACTATTATACTATTCGGACTTATAAACGCACTAGCCACATACTAACGACAGAATAATAATATTCTGCGGGAATATCTAAGCAAGTTTATGGTCTGTTATTTGGATGACATCCTAGTGTACTCACAGAGAAAGGAGGACCACGAGGGGCACATGCGCCTAGTCCTCGAAGCCCTCTCTAGGGTCGACTCTAGGCTCAAACTCAAGAAGTGCGACTTCGGAGTTACTAGTACAAAGTACTTAAGGTATGTTATTAAACTAAGAAGGGTATTAGTCGACTTAAACAAACTACAGGAGATAAGAGAGTGGTAGTCGCCCCAGACGGTTAAGGATATTCAGTCCTTTCTAGGCTTCACCAACTTCTGTAGGATGTTTATCCGAGACTTCTCTAGGCTTGCGGAACCGCTTATAGCACTCACTAAGAAGAATATCCCGTTTGTATAAACACCCTAAGCGGAAGCCTCCTTTCGAGAAATTAAGTTAAGGTTCTCAAAAGAACCGATACTCTAGCAATATAGGGAGGATCGGGAAAGTATCGTCGAAACCAACGCATTAGACACGGCTATGGGGGCAGTACACTTGTAGAAGGCTAACAACGGGAAGCTACACCTCGTCGCGTATTTTTCTAAGAAAATATTACCTATAGAACAAAACTACGATATTTACTAGAAGGAGCTTCTGGTAATAGTAGAGGCACTTAGGCACTAGAGAGTGTACCTCTAAGGGGCTAAGTTCCTAGTTACTATCCACACCGACTATATGAATCTTCGGGCTTTTACAACCACTAAAGTCCTTAATAATCGAAGGTTAGTACGATAGTCTGAGGAACTTACTAGCTTTGATCTAAGGATCAAGCACATGCCGGGCACATAGAACCCAAGGGTAGATGCCCTTAATAGGAAACCTGGATATAAGAGCGATAAAGTGTACGATAAGCAACCCTTGCTTTGTACCCTCGACAACGGGGACCTAGCACCGGCGATCAGGGAAATAGCCTCTCTAGGACGCCTAGACGGGACTCCGCTAGAGGCCCGTATCAGGGAGGCCTATGCTACGGACCCGATGGTAGGTTCCGTCTCTTAGTACTTTAAGAAGACGCCCGGAAGACTACTCACACACAATAGAAAGATTTACTTCCCCTTAAGTGTTAGGGAAGAAGTCGTAAGGGAACAATACGAATTACCGGCCTATGGCCATCAAGGAGAGCGAAGGACCTTCCTCCGACTCTCAAGAGAATACTAGTGTCCGTCAATAAGAGCCCTTGTTAAGAAAGTTATTAAAGATTGCGACACTTATGCTAGGAACAAGACAAGTCGCCTCACACTATACGGATTAATGGGGATAGTCCCTATACTAGACACCCTCTGGAAATCAATATCGTGGGACTTTATCACAAAGCTCCCGCTATCTAAAGATCCGGTATTAGGAGTTAAGTACGACTCAATCCTAGTTATTATAGAAAGACTCACAAAGTATATAATACTAGTACTCTACTAGGAGGCAAGCACGGCTAAGCAGCTTGCCCACGCTTTCCTTAGGGAAGTAGTCAGCTGGCATAGCCTGCCTAAAGAGATACTCTCAGATCGAGACAAGCTCTTTACCTCTAAATTCTAGACTGCCCTCACAGCCGCCCTAGGGATTAAGAGGAAAATAACTACTACGTTCTATCCGTAGACTAACGGAGGAAACAAGAGAATAAACTAGGTAGTCGAAGCATACTTAAGATGCTACGTTAACTACCAATAGGACAACTAGGTAGCACTACTACCGCTCGCCTAGTTCGCGTACAATAGTTCAACTACAAAGACTACAAAAGAAACACCTTTCTATACTAACTTCGGTTATAAACCTGTGGTATATAGAGAACTAGGCATCATAGCCATCGACAATAACCTAGCTAGGATCCGTGTCTCTGAGATCAAGGAACTACACACCTAGCTAGCCTCTGAGTTACAGTTTGTTTCTAAGCGCACTACATACTACTACAACAAGCGACGTAGCTAGGAGCCTACGCTAAAAGAGGGGGATAGGGTATATTTGATCAGAAAAAACATCAAAACTAAGAGGCTAAGCAACAAACTCGACTATAAGAAGCTTAGGCTATATAAGATCAAAAGAGTGAAAGGACCTATTAATTATGAATTGTAGTTGCCTAAGAATATAAGGATATACCCAACATTCCACATATCACTTCTCGAGCTCGCGCCACCGGGAGCGCCACTAGCTCCTCAAGTCGAAATCAACC
This sequence comes from Mollisia scopiformis, assembly GCF_001500285.1. Taxonomy (NCBI): domain Eukaryota; kingdom Fungi; phylum Ascomycota; class Leotiomycetes; order Helotiales; family Mollisiaceae; genus Mollisia; species Mollisia scopiformis. Next base: position 572,564 of record NW_017263598.1, read on the forward strand.
TAGTCAACCCAGATGCCGAGTATGAGGTGGAACAGATACTAGATTGCAAGTATATTAGGGGGAGGATCAAGTATTTGATCAAGTGGCAAGGATACCTACAGTTAGAGAACACTTGGGAGCCCAAGTCGAATCTTAGCTGCCCTAAGATCCTAACTAACTTCCACTGCCGGTATCCAGGCCTTCCTAGGAGGGAACAGGGGCAGAAGGGTCGCTAGGAGCAGGAAGGAGAGACGCTTCTAGGGCATTCCAATCGATGTTGGAAGGTTCCCAGACAGCCGGAGACGAGGCTACGGCCCGCTCCCGCTCTTCCTTCTCTAGCCTTTCCTTCTCCTCTACGGAATCTAGTTCGTTGAGGTACCACAGACTACAACATATCATTTCTTTCTCTCTCTTCAGAAGAAACCTCTTTTGTTTTCGGAGGCGGAGGATTTTCGCCATCGCCTCCTCTTCCTACTCGTCTAGGCGAGCCTTTTATCACTCGATCGACTCCTAATCCTTCTCTCTAGGAACGTTCTTCTCCTATTCGTCGGAGAGCCCATCGCAGGAGCGTCTGCAACGAACGCACTCAGCACACCGAGAAGAGACAAAGGACTCCATCACACACCGGCGGTTTTCCTTCGCACAGCAGGAGCAGGGTGTCATTTCGTAGCCAACGTCTTCTATCTTTCTTGCGAGTTTCAGCTATTCGAGGCGTTTCCTTGGGGATTTATCGTTTATAATAGAAAGGGAAGAAGAAGCATAGCGACCGTGAGATGTTTTCCTTACACTAGTTATGCGCACGGGACTGCGCTAGGAGGAATGGGGGATAGTGTTACGACTACGTGCACGTAAGCTCGCTGAGTCATCTCGGTGAGCTCTAGGTTACGTAGAGGAGCACTAAGGAGCGGACGGGGCTCCTAGGAACTCCTGCGCTCCATCTTGGCCCACTACTGAGGGCAGTATATATGACTAGCACTTCTACCATAGAATAGGAGCTTCGTGCTCAACTTGATTAAGTTTTCCTAACTACAATATCATTGCCTTATCTTACTTCATTCACCATACTAACCCACGTGACCTTACCAGGGTAAGGAGAGAGTCGTAACAATTTCACGTTATATAATTAATTTTAATCATTAAATTAATTTGCTAAAATATTTATATTTATATTTTTTAAATATTTATTTTATAATATTCCACGTATTATTGTCACGGTCACGGGACTAGTGGGCTATAGGCTCAGTAGGCGAGGGGGTTAGGTCACGTTATGGAGTCCAAGGGAGTCTGATGGACTCCCCGGGACTCCTAGACTCCAGAAGGGAATCGGACTCCAGGAGATGGAGGGACTATATATAACTAGCACTTCTGCCATAGAGTAGGAGCTTCGTGCTCAACTTGATTAAGTTTTCCTAACTACAATATCATTGCCTTATCTTACTTCATTCACCATACCAACCCACGTGACTTTACTAGGGTAAGGAGAGAGTCGTGACAATTATATTTTAAACTTTATTTTATAATGCGTAAAATATTTATTAATATTAAATATAAAGAGTTTTTTAAAAAAAATTTATTACCGAAATTATTTTCTTAAAAGTTTCTATAAATAAAACAAAGTGTGATTTAGTTGCCATTTCTTTCTAATAGTTTAAGAAACTTAAGAATAATAATTTCTTGTATCTAGCACATGTAAGTAATGAATTCGTCCCAAAAGCTATTCGTTAAAAAGTCGCAGTTAAAATGATGCTTAAGTATTTTCCTAAAGCATTTAGCCCAACTAGGCTCAAGTGCAAGGCAAAGTAAGTGGGTAATCGAGGTGAATGTCACGGTTCTGGAGTCACGTGCTCGCTAAGTACTCACGTGACCGCTCACCTGTATATATGCTCTGCCTTCCGGCGCTTCTTTCCTTCCTTTCCTCTTTACCTTTAGATTCTAAGAGATAGCCGAATCGATACTTCGTCTACGTACTAAGCTTCCCACCGTGCTGTCACAGTGAAGGCATTTACGATACCCTCAAGATACAGTGCGAGAATTTGGGCTAGATAATCGCGGTGTGTAAAGGCAACCTTCTTGCCAGGTCCGTGGAGAAATAGCAAGGGAGTCTTTTACCCATATTCAATTGTTCCCCACGCATTGCACAGACGAAAGCACCAACCCACTACTGAGGCAGAAATGGAGAACGCTGTGACGGACATTTACCCAGTACTGTAAACTCCTTGTTCGCTCCAATGTTCAATTTGATTTTATCTATGATTTTTTTATGTACCGCAGTGAGCCAAAACCAGCGAAATAAGCCTTAGTTTATATTATGAAGAAGTCAAACTTACGATACAGCCTCGAAATGATCTCAACATAGTACTTCTCATTCTCCGAATTCACATAACCATATCGAATTATATAATCCATCTACGTCATAGTAATATTTAATTTAAAATCTTATTATTCTAAAGCCTAACGTATTTTTTCTATCGTTATTAAACAAAAATCCTTTACCTCACTATTACAAAGATATAGGATTATATTTTTCGGTAATTTTAATTCGTAAATGAATTAAATCTATACTCGATTCCTAGATTAATCGAAATTATTAATACTTAAATAGTATCTCACTGTGTTATAAAGCTAAACAAACTTTCGGGTGAAAGCAGTTAGTAAAAACGCTTCCTCCTTTGCTTCCCGAATTAAATATTTAAAAAGCGATTTTTAAGTCTACATACTACTTTCAACACATATGTCCAATTTTTTTAAGTATATCGCCAATCTTAAAGATTTCGTAATCACCCAGAATTTTTGTATATTGTCTATTCGAATAGGAAAAATAAAAAAAAACGCTATATGTTTTAATATCAAATAAATTCGAAACTAAATAATTAATTGATAAAAAAAATTCTCTATTAACATCGTAAATTAGATACATCTCTACCAACAATTCACGAAATTCTATAACTTCGCCTTTTTCGTGCTTTTACAAAAATATTTTCGCCATAAATTTATTTCTTTCTTCAATACTCCCGCTAAAATTAAAAATAAGCATTTTTTGCTCAAAATTAACCTTCCAATGATCAAGCCAATTTATTTGATCGATTTTGGAATTGCAAATATATCTAAAAAAAACTATTTATAACTATTAATCATAAAATAATAATATCCCGCCATCGTATTTCTATACTCCTAAAGATTTTCCTAAAAATACGGCCATCTATACGCTATTAATCCATGGTCATAGCGGTCTAGAGCGGGAGTTTCGTACCCATCAACCTCTCGAACGAGGTCGAGGTTTGCCGACAATTTGGTCTCCATGCTGTTAAGCGACGATGCGTGCCTTCGGAAGGAAGACGCTGTGGTTTCAATTTTGTAGTCGACAGGACGAAGCTGAGCTGCTTCGGCGGCCAATTTGAAGAGAAGATAAACCATTTAGACTGGATTGGGTATGGACTCTTGGCTTCAAGTCTTGTCCTTTTTTGCACGGCATGATCTTGGTCTCAGAATCCGTACCCTTGGACAGATCCTCATGTGACTGCCACATTTGCTGTTGGTGTGGCTTTAGGGTTAGTACTCATTGGGTATGAAGCCAAGTTCAAGAAGGAGGACATATTTCACCATGGAATTTTTGAGGGTAATATAAATTTCGCGAGTGCGTGCGTGTTCTGCGAAGGATTAGCATTCTTTGCTGCAAATATATACCTTGATTTGCAGGTAAGCTTGCTTCGCATATTCACTACGTTACTCATGAGAAGATAGGTCAGTTTACTGTACGAAACAGACTTCCTGATCGTTGGTGTCCGCTTCTCTATTGCATTCATAGCCACGATTGCAGTGCCTGGGTGTACAGGTCTAGATTCGAATTGTGACATTTGTAGCTTTTGTCATTTTCACAGCTTTCTTAGTTTGTATGGGGACTGCGGATAAAGATAGCTCAATGACAGTTTGGGGTTATCCTGTGTTGCTGGATTGGGCTTTGGGAATGACGCTCATAACATTGGTTACTGTTGCTCAACTGTCGACGCTTCCGAAGCTCATTGCCTTTGTAAGCGGTTTGATTATCAGTGTTAGATCTTTGGGTGAAACTATTAGTATTGCAGTGTGTGAGATAACGAATATTTCTTTGAGTTGTGAAAGTGAAGCACGAAACTAACAATCTGCAGATAATGCCGTCTTCACTACCGCTACCCTGCACATGGGAGACAATGTTGGTAAAGCAGCTGCTGAAGCTGGACTTCCGACAGCGTCGATTTAACCATTCGTCATAAGCCTACTTGGCAAGAACATCACAGGACTGCCAAGTATTCCCGGCGTCACGCCGGCTATCATTGCGGCAGGTGTTGATGCTTCATTGGATACTTTTGTTACCGGGTTTATATGGATGGATCTCGGCCCGGTGCTTCGTCGTACTTGCTGCGATTGGTAAAGATGGCTTCTTTGCTTGATGGCCGGGGCTGGTTATTTCTACAGCGTCTCTATTTTTATTTGATTCAAGCAAAGAATTCAACAACCATATTGATGCGCCGGTGGAGGAGGCGGAAGATGTGTACTCTACGTAGGTGGAGGGTAGCTACTTTGAAATACTGAAGAGATTTGAAGAGTTTTTGATTCCAAGGCTTGACTTTGGTGGGTGTTTACTAGTAAAGTCAAGGAAAAGGGGGCGCCTCCCTTATAGGATCCACTTACTCAACCTTGACTAAGGTACCTAGGTGCTGAATAGACTCCGGTAAGTATTCATTGTATGCTCAAAGCAAGGGCTATTTGGCATCCGGATAGAAACGTCAAACTGCAATTGGCGTGATCTTTACTGCTAGGAAAATCATCCCAGGTCGCTTATCTCCATTTCCCAAAGCCTAAGAACAGCAATGTCTCATATCTATCAACGCTTCATAAGACTAGTAAGCACTGCTTCAAGTCTTTCAACTGCTTCATCAACAATCTGATAATGAACCACAATTCTCCCTCTCGTCAGCTTCACCCCTTTTTCCTTTGCCATTTCTTTCAGCGTCGCAACATCAACTCCAGCTTGCACCAAATCTAGACAAACCATATTCGTATCCACAGGATTTTCAAACACTCCTCCAAGACTTTCCCAATGCTTCGCAATCCTCTTCGCAATCACATGCGTTCTCTTAAGCTTCTCACCCTGACCAGCGAAATTGACATCAACAGCATTCTGTGCCGCCGCCGTAATCACACCCGCCTGTCTAAGCGCTCCTCCAATCGCTTGTCTGATCCACTTCGCCCTCTCAATAAACCCCTTACTCCCAACCAAAATACTTCCCATAGGCGCACCAAGACCTTTCGAAAAACAAAGCGTCACGCTATCAAAGCACTTCCCGTAATCAGCTAAAGAGCCTGCGCTAGCTGCAGCCACTTCCCACAATCTCGCACCGTCGAGATGCATTTTAATTCCATTCTTCTTCGCGAACTCGGAGATCTTCTTTACTTCCTCAAGAGGGTTAATTATTCCTCTGAGGGTGTTCTCGAGACTGATGACTTTGGTAGGGCAAGAGTACACTGCGTTGCCGAGGATGATATTCTCTTCGATGTCTTGAACTCTAAGATATTTCCCATTGCTGGGTACCACTCCGTTCACCATTGCTCCGCAAAGCATTGCGATGCCGCCAGCTTCGAGGTAGCTGATGTGTGCTCGATGATCACAGAGCACGGCGTGAGGGGGCTGTGTGAGTAGAGAGCGCATCGCGACTTGGTTGCCCATGGTTCCTGAGAGGAGGAAAAGTCCTGCTTGGTGGCCGAGAAGTTCGGCCATATTGGCTTCGAGCGCCGTGGTTGTGGGATCTTCTCCGTAGGCATCGTCGAAGAGAGTGGTGTTCTGGATGGCTTGAAGCATGGAGGCATTTGGGGTTGTGATTGTGTCACCTGATTGGAATTAATGTTGAGTTGAAAAGGGGAGCAGAGATCAGGACGAACTGCGGAAATCGAAAGCAGATGGGCCTGGTGTCGACCAGGCATTCAGTACTTCCCCTTTGGCTGACATGGCGGAGACGACATCTGGCGTTTCGCTGGTTTTGTCGATTGACCCCATTTTTGAGATCAGTGACTATTTGGCTTGGAGGAGAAAGGCGGAGTTTTGAGAGAGGGTCAAAATAGTTCAGGACGAAGATCAAAGCAATAAACGATCTGGGAGTGGTTTATGTATATGTATACATCTAGCAACCGAGACCGGACAAGGAATGACATGAAAGGCACGCGGAGTTCGAAGAAGGTTACTCCGAGTGCTAGCTGATTACGTTGCTCTGCATGACGACTCCACTTTTACGGCCCGCTGCGGTTTTACGATGTATATAAACTCTATTGTAATCGCGTGGTAAGAAGCTGATAGTTCTGTGATGAAGCAAGTTGCATAAATCTTCCTGAAACTTACGATGGAGAAGAGATGACCAAGGAATAAATGGTTTGACACAAATTGCAGTGGTAGCTAAGCTTGAATTGGAGCGGCCACAGAAATTAGAATGTTGCTACTAAATGAACAGCGATAAAATCGAGATCATTCCGCATAAACTCCCAACAAAATACCTGCGGCTTGATAGCCGAATTCAATCTAGGCCTAAGTCTCCCAAGTATCAAGTTTGATTTCGTCTAAGAAAGAAGTTTCCTTAGTGTCAACTACTCAACCTCAGATAACTTTTTCCCTACGCCGTGTTCAACTTCTTATCCATCACCCTCTTTCACGACTTGGGTTTCTCTCTTCTTACCTCAAGCATAAGAACCAAAATCGCCAGGCTGAGCATCTTGCAAACCCATGAACATACATCCGGTGGCTCAATCTTTCTCCAGACGAGCTCTTCTTCGACTTCAACTTGGAGATCATCTGCGACTCGATCTCCGCCACACACACTTCCACCTTCGTCCTTTGAACAAACTTCCGAAAGACTTGCCTGGTGAGTGTCCAGATACTTTCGCTCTGCCACGAAGCTGACAGAATTCAAGCTCTCAAAGTAGGGCCTTGACTTAGGATGTCTACCAATCGAACTCCAGGGTCATCTTTAAACTTTACGAACCTTACCAAAAGAAAGCACTCGCCCGCCTGCTATTGCTGCTTCGAAAAGTCTTCCAAGATCCAATGTACATCTTGCAATTCCGCATTTTACTGCTCCACTACATGCCAGGACAAAGATACAGAGTTCCACAAAGTCATCTACCAAGGAAGCTCTGACTTTCAAAAGCAAAACCCGAAGCCCGTATCGCATCTCGGCATCTTGCTTCCGAATCATGAATTAGTTCCAAAGTTCGTCTGGCTTAGATTCCACAGGCACGAAGACCAAACGGGTGCATGGGAGCAACCTGATACACCAGAATACATCCCTCGATCCCAGTTACACGGCGGAAAAAATGTCAAGAGCATAGGAGACATGAGGGAGTTTTGCCATGCGAAGTTCAGCAAAGCCAGGGTTGATCGGTCCGCTACGCTTTCCATATTCAAAGGTGCCAGCAAAACCATCGTTGATCAGCTTGGCCTTGAACTCCAATTCTACGCATATGACTCTGGCATCACATATAGCTCTGGCTTGAGCGAACACAAAGACGAGCAAGGCAATCCATGGTGTTACTCTACAAATTACGAAATCTGCAACCTGCTTGTAGAAGCCGACCCCGAGCTCACAGGAATGGGGTAATGCTCAGAAAGGAGATAAAATACCCAAAGGAACGTTTTTCATCGCGAGAAAGGATCGATAAGATCTACATCCCAACCATGTCGAGGCCCTGGAAAGGTTTTGCCGGGAGCTTATTCTGCCGTCAATGGAGATTCACAATAAAAATTGGTCAACACATCTGCGATCTATTCCTGATCCTGATCTTGGAAAAGAAAGGATGTTGGAAGGGAGACGAATCTTTCAAACCCTGGAAATCAATCGCGTGGAATTCGAAAAGTTCTTCTTGGAGTACAAGAAGATGAAGTCCGACGAAGGATTTCAATCATGGGAAGATATTGAGTCCCCTTTGTCGACTTGAGCACCTTGTGGAAAGCATGTTTCGTTGAATAAGGGCTCTCTGGGCCCAATTATTGAAACAAGGGACTTATGGCGGCATGGAAAGACAGCAAACAAGATGACACCAGACAATAAGATGTATTTTAGCAGGGCACTAGTCTTTTTCGGAACGTTTTATATGCATTGAGGATGCATGAAACTTCATCACAAAGTATCATCTCGGAGGAGAGACTAGATAAGCTCTTAATAACATATCCGACAAACAAGCCCTCTGACTTGATCAAAGCTGATGAACCTCGAAGCAAGGACATATATGGTTCACCTCTGATCGATTTGATGCATGATTTGATAGATGAATTGACAAAGTCTGTAGTGTATGCGCTAGAATCGAACATAATGTCTTCTCATCCACTACAGAAATTGATCGCAAAGCAGTGATTTCTATTAAAGATGGTAAAGAAGAAGAGCGGAACGAATATCGACGGGATTAAAGAAATACAGTTTATTGCACGTGACCGGCGGGAATCAGCGGCTGGACGCGGAATCGTTTTCGTGGCTCGGATTAACAATCGATGATTATTATTCCGGCAACTATTCTTGGATCCTCAACAGCTTCAATTCACAACATTGGGCCCGCGCATCCTCTGCAATGGCGACCACAGTGACCAGATTCAGGTGTCTGAATGCACCTTCTTTGCGAAATGCTTCCCGGTCTCTGATTTCTAGCTCAACCACTTCTCGAAGCCTCGCCACCGAGACCTCACCTCCAGCAGAAACTCCCCGAAGACGTCCAACATACTTCAAAGACAAACTCAATTCTGTCCCTTCATTCTCTGAGTTCGTTGGTCTACCAGAGCAATCTCTGACCCCCGAAGATGCGCTCGAATTGCGCACTGCGATGGTCGGCCCGCCTGGAAAGAAGAAGCAGATCACACGACTCCCGACATGGTTGAAGACGCCAATTCCAGATAATTCGAACTACAAGAAGATTAAGAAAGATCTCCGAGGGCTGAATCTACATACAGTGTGCGAGGAAGCACGATGTCCCAATATCTCGGACTGCTGGGGAGGAAGTGATAAAGCTGCCGCCACCGCAACGATTATGCTGATGGGAGATACTTGCACGCGAGGCTGCAGATTCTGCAGTGTGAAGACTTTGAAAACGCCCCAGCCATTGGACCCTCATGAGCCGGAACATACTGCGGAAGCATTATCTAGATGGGGGTTGGGATATGTGGTTTTGACTTCTGTTGATCGTGATGATCTTGTAGATGGTGGCGCTCGACATTTCACCGAGACGATTATGAAGATTAAGCAAAAGAAGCCGGATATGTTGGTCGAGGCATTGACTAGTGATTATGCTGGAAACCTGGACATGGTAGCTATGGTGGCGAATAGTGGACTTGATGTCTATGCCCATAACGTGGAGACGGTGGAGGAGTTGACGCCTATGGTTAGAGATAGGAGGGCAACGTTCAGGCAGAGTCTGGATGTTTTGGCGGCTGCCAAGCAAGCCAAGCCGGGTTTGATCACGAAGACAAGTATTATGCTAGGTCTAGGTGAGACCGAGGAGCAACTTTGGGCAGCATTGAAAGGTATGCACGTTCCTCATCTGTTTTTGATATTACTAACTTGCGATAGAACTTCGTAAGGTCGATGTGGACGTTGTGACTTTTGGACAATACATGCGACCAACGAAACGCCACATGAAGGTCGAGGAATATGTTCATCCAGACACTTTCGAATTATGGCGTCAGCGAGCTCTGGATTTGGGATTCCTGTACTGTGCCAGTGGACCATTAGTTAGAAGCTCCTACAAAGCTGGTGAGGCGTTCATAGAGAATGTCTTGAAGAAGAGGAGGGGTGTAACGGTTTTGTCCGACGAGGCTACTGGAATGCAGAAGGCTGTGGTGTAAAACTACGATACACGACTAGCGGTTCAACACGTAATAACATGGGTCTGGCGTTAAGGGTTATGCATTGCAGGCGTTTCAGAGGTTCATAGACTTAAAGAACCCCTCCAAGAATGGATATAGATGGTTGTGCTTGTAGAACCCTCGAATCACCCTTATGTGTACAGTTTTGCCCATGTAAAAGCTTCCCAATAATTTCAGATGTCAGAGCTTTGTAACTCTGCTGTGACTGTAACAATCTCCGTAAGAGTGGACGTTGTGGTGGTGATGTTGGTTGGTGCGTTGCCAGCCGCTAAGGTCCCCCAACATTCAAATCAAGAGATCTAGCTTTCCACGCCCAGCGGCAGGTCTTGCCCCCAATGCCTAGCCAGCTTCAGGAATTCGTGATGGGCAATTGCAATGGCGAACATTCCAATTGTAGTGTATTTGCTGCAAGTTCGAAATTGATTTGAGTGGCCAAGACAGGACTGGTACTGCCACAATGAATTCTCCTCCGAGTTCTAAGAACGCGGCTCCCACGAATGCGATGGGGATCGTGGAGAAAAGGACAGTTGTTGCGGTTCTGATTGTTGCGTCGTATACTACTAAGTATAGAAACGAAGCAGTTCAGGAACATCACGTCAACACAGGAAATTACCATTTATCTCCATTCACTGAATGTTGCTCTCTTATCACCGCCCCCTTTCAGCTTGTTCGATGTCGGCTAAGCAGTTGTACCCGTCAGTCAATTCAATTTTTTCAGCAGCAACCTTAAGATTCGTATACGGACTTTCTGATCAAGCTCGAACATCCGACGTCATCGAACATGTGGTGGCTGATGCCAACTAGCCAATGGCGGGGAATATGAAATGCAGGCTCGTAGAGTCGATCTTCGTACCGAGATTTTGAAGGCCAAGTTTCCTTTTTTTTATGTTTTGTGAATATAATGCTGAGTAGTATTGCAATCTCACGTCTTAGAAGAAGTTATGCATTGGAGTTTTTCGAATTGAATATTCACACCTTCTTTCACTAACTAAAAGGTTTCACTCTAAGTTGGTTTCTACATATACTCAGATGCTGTTTGAAAAGAGATTGTATCTGAGTATCTCGTGCTTAGCATCATTATCCATAAGTAGGACATCGCTACATTCTTTCCATCAAATATACTTCCTTGCATTCTAAACAATTTCCGTCCACCTACAAGTCTCCAATCTGACTTTCCCACAGATAACCCCGCTACAAGGCCCCAAAATGCCACCCAACAAACGCTGCCTCCTCTGGGACTGGACAAACACACGCGACTGCCCCGAAAAGATATTCCAAATCCCCATCCCCGGCCCCATCACCTCAGTCGCCAACTGGAACACATGGCAACCCCCCGAACTCCCCCCCTCCATCCCCTTCCGCCCCACAATCCGCACTCCCGCCCAGCTTTCCGGCCAAGACTGGTCCAACATCCTCTCCTCCCCTTCCCCTATAATCCACTACCTCAACGAGCCGGAACGCTCCGGCGTCACTCCCTCTGAGGCTGCGGAGCTGTGGTTCGAGAAAATCGTTCCGCTGATGAAAGAGAAAGGGATCAAGGTTGTTGGCCCGAGTTGTGCTTCCGATGCCCCTGGGCTAGCATGGCTCGAATCCTTCATGTCCCTCCTGAAAGCTAAAGGAGAAGAGCCCGATTTTTTGGGGCTGCATTATTATGGTCCCGAGCCTGAAGCAGCGATTAGGTATTTGGAGGAGATGCATGGGAGGTGGCCGGCGATGAAAGTGGTGGTTAGTGAGATTGCGTGTACGAGTCGGGAGTATAGGGCTGTGGTTGAGTTTACGGGGAAGCTGTGTAATTGGATGGATGAGAGGGAGTGGGTGGTTGAATATGCGTTTTTTGGGTGTGTGAGGGAGGTTGTGGATGCGTTTGTTAGTCCTGAGGCGCAGTTGATGGGGAAGGATGGGGGATTGACGGAGTTGGGGGTTAGGTATATGGGGGAGTGTCCGTGGGTTGTTTGAGGTGTTGGGTTGTGCTGTTGTCTTGATGGTTGGTTATGTTAAGTTGAATTTTGTATGCATGACTTTCTCGTCTATCTTTAAGTCAGTAGATATCTACCAACAGACACAACCAACCCACATCCAGCCTTCTTCTACACATTCGACCTCTTCAACAGCACCGTCAAATGCACTTGCAACAGCACCACCAAGCTCGTCATTCCGGCACAATCCTCTCCAAGAACGTACACATATCTCTGAACTCCGCACCACTCGTCACATGACCCATCCCCTCATACTCCCAACTCTCCAAAGCCTCCTCTCCCACCGTCCTTGCTAGTCTCGCTTTCGTATCTCTAAAGACCCTCATCGGAACAAGCATATCCTTTGTCCCATGCGCCAAAAAGACCTTCATCCCCTTCCCATCTTCCTGCTTAACAAACTTCCTCCTCCTCTCCATAATCTTCCTCCCTCTAGGCAAATACCCACTCAAACCCACCACCACTCCAATCCTCCCCTGATACCGACTCGCCAACGCAGTCACCAAACTGATAGCACAACCTTGGCTGAACCCTCCAACAACGATCCTCTCCGGCTTGACCCCCTTCTTAATCTCCTCATCGATGAGAGAACATAAATACTCCACACTCTTCAGAATCTCCTCTTCACCTTCCTCGTTAAACTCATCCTCCTCCTCCTCCTCCTCTTCAGCCTGGAAAGAAGCCTGCGTTGAGCGCCCCACTGGGATCGGCGAGAAGGAGGTAGGCGGATACCATGCGTTGGCCATCGCATCGTGGTTCCATGGTGCATTGGGGAATACCCAGCTCATGTGCGGGAGTTTATTCGCAGCATGGAACTGCTGTGCGATATCTACGTTATATCAATATCCATTTCCTCTTACTGAAACGAGGGAAATTCTTACTAATGCATCCATCAGCATCATCGTCGTACCCATGCAAGAAAAAGAACGTTGCCGGGTTTGAAGTTCTGGAGCTGGGAGCTTCGACGCGTTGCGGTGGTTTTTGTTTAGGAGGCATGACTCTTATGTCTTGGATTGTGGTCCTTGAGTGGGAAGGGGTTGTGATCCTGTTATGGGAGATGTTTGGATTCACTGCACCCCGCATTCCGGGCGGGGCATTGTGCCGGACCCGTGGGAAGTGGTTCCGGAAATAAGGAGGGAGGTTGGGAGGGCCGAACCTTGGTGCTTCAGGCACCAGACTTCGCAATAGCCCTGGAAGTTGGAGAGAGCCTCACTCTCAAGGAGATGTCTTTCGTTTACAGGGGAGATGATGCTTCTGGAACCTGGTTTAAAGATGGCGAGGAAGAAGTAGGGCTGAGAAGGAAGAGATCGTCGTTGTGATACAGGACAGGACAGGCAGTGCAGCTAAGCGAAGCTTCTCCTTTCAAGCACAGCAACGTCCGAATTTCATAACGAGATTTGAGACTTGGGATCTAAATCCTGTCCATTGCGAAGACAAAAGAAACATCTCCCCTAATTTGTGAATTTCATAATGATCGTACAAACAGGCAGAAAGTGGTGAGTATCAAATGTGTGGATGAACCATGGGCCTGTGCGTTGGAAGCTCCAACGATCATCAACGCCCTCACGAACATCATCCATCACCACCGACATCACACGATGCGAAAGACCGCGGACCTGGTCAAGATGGCTGGAATCATCCCGGTGCCCATCACATCTCCTGTTTCTCATCACAAAATCTCCGTTGGGTAGTGTGTTTGACCTGGAAGAAAAAATAATTGCGATGGCTGAGTGGCCAGACCAGCCTCCAAGATTTCCTGCACTTCTCAGCCACTCAACAGCACCGTTTATACAGTCTAAACCCGCCCTTCACCATGCATTCCCCAGTATCCTGCATATCCTGCAGCTGACCTTCCATTCAGAATGAACCTCGGAGATTTAGACCTGCGCAGCGTGCATCGTAAGTCGACTCGAGTCCACTGATGGATGATTGATGCGTTGTCTGAATCAGAGCTGATTTGATCATGACAACAGACAACCGCCCACAACTTGAACGAGTCCATACTTCAGATCTCCCCGTCACTCCTCTCAATGTTCGACTCGAAGCCGACCGCACTCCCTCTTTTGCGTCGAGTATCTCAGAACCAGCGACGGTAGTCCGATGGCAGACTCCCCCCTCACGAATACATTCTCCTGAACAGAGTACCGACACCCTCAGACCAGCAACATACGCGCGAATTGGAGTCAATGAAGCGGCATATAGATCTGATACCCCTTTGGTTGTGCGATTCGACGAGGAGCAGATTATAAGCAACGAGGCGCAAGCTTCACGGCGAGATCGAAATATGGATAATGTTTCTTTGGACTCGAGTCCACCCACACCAACAGACGATACGCCCTATATACGATTCGCGATCGATCAATTGACTCGAGATGAAGACATCAGGGCGATGCAAAGGCCTAGTACTGCTACAAGCTCGGATTCATACCCCGTTGACCGGATCGTCCCTGACAATGGATTGGGATATATTTCAGCAGCAGAACGAGAGAGGGAAGCTTTGAAACTCATCAGAAAACATCGCTCTTCTCCTGCAGAAGGCCGATTGTTTGCTTTCAATGCGACACGACCCCTCTCGTTCGCTGAACCAGCTGTCGCCAACACTCCAGTCAAGCAAAATCGATCTTCCGACCCGGAGATTTTTATCCCTGTCGACCCTCCTCTTAATACGCCACGATATCCCGACTTAACGTTCGTTCCGACCATGTTACGACCTACTTCAACGATAATGTTGTCATGTTTATGCCTACTAATGATTGCTGCCCTCATCTTTTGCGCCGTCTATTCTTCTTACAACCATGGTCTCGTGGCCTGGTCTGGCGGTATATACAGAGGCTTATATTTTGTCTTCTCTTTTCTGCCGCAGATTCTTGCGGCGTGCATACTTATATATGTCCAAGGTGTCATGTCGACGATTACGAGAATAATGCCCTACACGTTAATGGCTATGGATGATGTGGACAGTCGAACGAATGCGTTGTTTATTGATCTTTGGCCGCAGAGTATGCTATGGCCGAAATGGGATGGCCCGATTGTTATTAATGTTGCATACTTCTTTTTCTGGTTGTCTGTTTTTACGATACCACTTCAAGGATGCTTGTTCTCAGTTGTACAAGTTGATGGCGTATGGAGATGGACCACAGTTCAAGGAATTGCATGGACACTTGTTGGCGTATACTTTTTGATTTTGATCGCGACGCTTTTGGTGGGATTGTTCTTTTGCCGACGGACGACGGGATTGATGTGGGATCCTCGATCCTTGGCCGATATTATTGCATTGTTGCCAAGGAGTAATTGCTTGAGGGATTATCCTGGAACCGATATCATGAGGAACAAGTACGATATCCGACATAAACTGAATTTACGAAGCGATCGATTGGGTTATTGGAGGACGCCAAATGCAACGAAGGGGATTTTTTACTGCATGGGGGAGGAGGGTGCATCAACACGACAGTATACTTTGGAATCTGGGAAGATCCACGAAAAGCGTCTCAACTTCGATGATGTATCAGACATCGAAAAAGCTGCCGAGCTGTACAACTCCAACACTCGATTTCGGTACATCCCATGGTTCCTGACCGATACATTCGTCATCTTCTGGTCGGTTGCCGCATTCTTCCTCCTCCTGGCGCTCTTCATCGTCTCCTTCCTTCCCTCAACAGCCATCCGCAATGGATTCGCTCCCCTGGTCTCCGTACTCCCCAACTCAGCCGGCTTCTCCGCAGCAAATTTCCTCTACAGCTTCCTCCCCTCGCTCCTCGGCATGATCCTCTACCTCCTCTTCCAACCCCTCGACATGGCCGTCCGAAAACTCAAGCCCTGGTCCTCGCTCGGCCAACCGCACGGCGCCCTCGCAGAGCACTCTCTCCTGCTCGACTACCCCGCCTTACTCCCCATCCAATGCACCATCAAAGCCATCACCAACGCCCACTACAGAATCGCAATCCTCTCCCTACTCTCCTTCCTCTTCATCCTGCTCCCCATCCTCGCAGGCGGGACATTCTTCCAGCTCACGACGCCCTCGGGCGCTGTTCGAATGATCCCCAACTTACCGTCCTTCTACCTCATCCTTGCGCTCCTAATCCTGTATCTCTTCGGCCTCTTACTGCTTATTCCGAAGAGACATAGTATGCATCTCCCGCACGGCGTTACGTGTCTAGCGGAAATCCTGAGCTTTGTCTACGCGAGTGGGGTGTTGGATGATGCGGCGTTCAGGGCGCCGAAGTCGAAGGCGGATTTGGTGACGCGGTTGATGGCCACGAAGGTTAGGGGTGAGAGGCATCGGTTCGCGTTTGGGGTTTTTAGGGGGAGGGGCGGGGTGGAGTGTCTTGGGGTGGAGAGGCTGGGGAGGAGAGGGGAGGGGGTTATGGTTATTTCTGGGAGATGAAGATTGGTTTGGTGATGAAGAGAGACGAGAGAGAGAGAAGTGAAGGAGTGTGTTAAGAGGGGGTATTATTATCTAATGATTTACGGTGTTATGGTTATGGTTATGGAAATGAGTTGTGGTGTTATGGAAATGGGATACGGAAATGACTTTTACGGTTGAAAAGGAGTTGGGATAGATGGATTGGATGTTTGTAGTATAGAGATGAGATGAGTTGAGATGTGTATATTGAAGATGTTTTGATTCATGAGCCTTCTTCTTTGATGTGGTTGTGAAAGGTTGATGCTCTGAAGCTAGGTGCTCCAAATTGCTCCACGATATTTAATAAGAGTTGCTCAATCCTGTATTTTGTTCTGGTTCCGGACATTGAGGCACATGGTGGCAAGTGCCTCCCTAGATTTTGCCGTTGGTCACTACGAGCATGAGTTATCAAGGGAGGTCTAATGTCCCCAACTCAGACCCGACTTTTGATTGAGCCAAGTCATCTAATGTGGAGGGACATTTCAGGACAGGAGCAAGTGCATTCCAGCTTCCTAGCTTTTGATAAACCTCAACATCTACAAGGCCAAACTTAAGATGCAACGTTCCTCTGCCACAGTATGCGTGGTGTCATTGAAAGTAAAAAAAAAAAAAACGCTCATCTACGCGCTCTTTGCATTGCTCTTCTTAACCCTCCCCCCCGCCACCAGTTTATCAAGCGCGACACTTTGCGGGGCAGATGTCATTAACTATTGCTTTGGAACAGTTGCTTCGATAGCCATAACCCATTTCTCGCCGAATCCGGCATTTTCTGTTGGGTTGAGGTTGTTTGGCTCTTTCCTAGCTATACAATAATCCATAACAAATAACACTTTGTGTCCTCGAATTCTTTCTTTCTGCTCCTCCATTTTCGTAATACAGTCGCTCCTTTTTCAGCTCCTGGTATGTCCATTGATCTTGTAGATTGGGTAGGACGATGTTTGCGATGTTATTCCTTTTTCTTTTCGGTGCAAAAAGTACAAAGGTTGAAAGATCGTTCGGCAAAGAAGTCGCGGACAGTACGCTGCTCCCTTGATTGTGGGCTACTCCCAATCTCTACCATTCTTGCTGGTACTGGAACTTCATCACATTGTGTGTTGTGTCTAAGCACAGTGACTATGAGCACTTTTGCCGCTCCACCAACAGCTGTCGTCTTCTGGGGGCATGATCTCCACTCTCCTTCTCTAGTCTGAGTAGCTGCATTGTAGCCTGTTATTGTTTTAGGGTATTATTGCCGAGTGAAAGGATTCTGGCCACCTAGGATCTGACCAAGATACCTTTGCAGAGTTCAGGAAGTACTTTTTCACTTTCAAATTTAGGATAAATATACTCTTTTAGTTGTCCCAGACCAGTGGGTGGCTTTGGGAAGTGCGAAATAGTATTACAGAGCCAGATAATTTAAAGTGGAGAAGTGCTTTCTGTTTGAGGTAATGCATGTTGTACTGAATGTCCTAAAAATGAGCATGATATTTTGAGGTATGATGTGTGGTAAAGGATGGACATCAGCACCGACGAAGCAATACTTATCTTTCAAGTTGAATTTATTGTTTTCTCCTCCCTATTTTGGATGGCAGTTTGCCAGTCACTTCACTTCTTGCTTGTCTTGCAAGGTCTATATAAAGACAACCTTTCAAGGTGTGATCTTCGATGCCAATTTCTAAATACCCTAGATTGGCACAAGAACTACAGGCAATCCCTCCCGTCCCAGCATTTTGTGAATCTGACAAGCTTTGGTTCGTTCTGAACATGTTTCGAGTCCTTCGATCATCAGTATAAGCTCCTATCAACATCAACAAAGTTTGATCGTCGTCAACATCCTTCCTTTCATCACACCCACGCACCTCTACTGCAAATATCTTGTCTACTGGTATCCATTCCAAAACGACAAGACACCAGCACCACGCTATGCCCCCTATGCGACGGACTACACTAAATGCAAACATGTCCACATTCAGAAACGCAGATGAAGTTCTCAAATCTGTCGAACGCGGCGATTTATACCCACAAGCGGCTACTTCTGTCAAATTTATGCTAGTGCGTGAATGTTGACGCTTCTATCAGGCTTTCGAGGTCGTTCGAAGCGTGAATATTGCCGCTTTTTTCGTGCCTTCCAAGCAATTTCGAGTATGAACCTTACCGCTTGAGTCATCTAGCGGTAATATTCACGCCTTTGAGTCGAGACTGAGGAAAAGTTTCGAGTTCTTAGCGGAACGAAATATAAATACAATTAAAGTTACGCTCCCTTGTTAGTAACCATCATGAATGGCTCCGCGATTCGAAGCTGTATAATGTGGTTTTAGAGCCGGGCCTGCTTATTCAACGTTAATGGTTTGCGTAGAGAGAGTTATACAACTATCTCTCACTCTGTACTTTTCACATGCAATGGTAGTTCGATTTAGTTTACAAATGTGATGTTTGTTGTCAACTACTTTTAGTTGCCAATCAATGTCTTGCTTTGCTGCTTGTTCGCATTGAAAATAAGCTGCACGGTGACATGAAAGCCTTAGAATTCAACGCTCTTGTACCATTAACACAGCTATGCAGAACACAGTTGAACTTCTCAACAACGTCGAAGACGGCGCTTTATACTTGCTCACAGCCACTTCTGAGGCGGCCTCAGATATTGTTTGCAGCGTGAATATTGCACGTCGAAGGCTGCGCTTTAAGTTGACTCACAATTGCGTTTGTGGGTGTTAGAAAATTCTTTAGAGCGTGAATATTGTCGCTTGGTTTTCAAAGCCTTTCTCCTTTTTTCAAGCGGCAAATATTCACGCCTCCCAAATGAAGAGAGCGGGCCTGGGGAGTGAATATCGTCGTTACTGCTTCGATAGCTTTCGGTGTGTCTGTTCAGCAATATTCACGCTCCCAAAACGTTTCGAGTTTCTGGCAAAGCGAAGTATAAATACAGCTCGCCCTTGCGCTACACTATTCATTGCCTAAGCATCACCAAAACTTCAGCCTTGCACTATGCTGCGACGCATGGCTTTGGAGGTAGGTACTTCCCGGCTCATACTTGACTGTTGGCATACAGATGGCTGTACAATTGTTTCACACCCCCTCTCTTTGCTTGTAGTACTGCTTCATCCTGGTTTATGATGTCTGTTGCCAAAATACTCTCGGCTGTCAATATCTTGTTCAGCTGCTGTGTCTGATATCGAACAAAGCGTACACCTTCAATTGTAAAATATGACTTCCATAGGTCAGTGCATTCTGTAATCGAATACAATCCTCTCCAGGACAGTCAGCTCCGTCATTTCGTCATCTGTAGGTTACTCTACATCCTCAAAGATGCCAAGTTGTTTACTAGAGCATGGTCCAATTTATACACAATAGAATAGGTTGAAGAATTTAGCGTCCAATTAGTGATGGTGTTTTGGTATTCAATTTATGATTATCTTTCATGTGGTTTGATGTATTCATAGATAAATGCGTGAATGAGATTCCGCAAATTAAACTACGAATTTGTCTTATAAAATGTATCACGCTTTGTTAAATTCGATCACAGAATCTCTTGTTAACAATCACACCGGTTTCCAGACGCTTGAGATCTGGATGTACCGGCGACAGGAGGTGCAAGTTACTGCTTATGAGACAAATATATGCTGATTGACCTGATGCTTAAATTTGTGTCGATGTGTGCTACTGTACGGATGGCTCCCAGGAAGCGATTTTCAGGCCCTTGAATAAGATTTTGTCCGAGTTGTACCAGTTCCTGTGAGGTTCTTTCCCTTGACAGCGTAGCCACAAACGCGTCGCAACCAACTTTCGACAAAGGACCAAATTCAGCACATCTGATGAATATTCGAAATATTTCAAAGATACTTTGTGCTTGCAGCTTTACTTGTATTACCTCGGTCCATTCATACGCCATTGCTTTGATTTTTCACCGTCTGTTCCATCAGGGCCAATCACAGCTTCGCATCCATCCCTGCTCCTTCCTCAAGGCGCTCCTTCCTCCTTCACTCAACTACACCCTACCCCGCACGCAGACTCTCAATAACTTCCAATAAGCATTCTGTCACCCAATCAACCTCACAGGGACGTTGCCGTGATGGAAAACTGCTCCATTGTAATACGGCCCACACACAACCTTGTTTGACCTCTCTGTTATCGGAGAGCAGTCACAGGGTCGAGGGTATTTGGACCTAAGAAGGCGTTTGCTTTGAAAAGTGGTCTTCCGCTGAGCTGCTTGGCTGGGTCTGGACGCCTTATTGTGATATTGTGTTTCGCTGGTTCGAATTCAGCCGTTCCTCTTTCTTTTTTGCATCTAGTAGTCCTATTCTGTAAAGAACTTTGTAGCGTAAATCATCACCTCTACATATCCAAGTAAAGAACCTTATAATAGATATCCAATCCTCATAGTGATCGCAGCTTCAATGTACCCCACTGTAAACAAACTTTGCGTGTCATCAATCTCTGTGTTCACAACGATTATCAAAATTCAAGCCATTCCTTTGCCTTGTAAATCGACAATCGCTATTGGCCGTCACCCCCACGCGCCTGCGACCTAGCCTAAAGCTCTTCATATATTCACATAAGCGTGTGTTACCAACCAATCATGCGGATGGCCAGACCAACGCAATGGAAGCGCAGCACGTTTTACACAATCTGTGTAACCCACAGAGCATAATTGATTTCGGGCCCGAGTTTACTTGTCGGTAAACTTGTCGGTAAGGGGTAGTACCTATGTAACTGCGTCGTGCTTGGCTTGAGGATATTTGTTGTGTGTGCTATACCTGCTGTTTCATGCAGGAGTTTCTGGATCTCCTGAAAAGGTTATCTCAAGAATTTTTTTGGCACTTCTTGTCTTTCTTTTCATTTTGTGATGTAAGAGCAGAGCTACGACCTTTGTGAGATGGTTTTGATTAACTTCGAAGATCTGAATAAGCTGTAATCTCAGCTTATATCCATGAAGCTTATGAAGCTTCTCTTTTAGCCACTGAAGTTGAAAGAGGCTTTAATATGCATATCACCATGAAGATCCTTTGCACGCACAGAGGGAGGATGAGTCTAGAAGACAGCAAATCTGACACCTTCAACGTGTGTTAGCCAGCACCAAAGCGCAAGTACTTCCTCGTCACAAGCAATCAGAGACACGTTGTCATTACCGACTTTCGGCTGCTTCAGTATAGCGTTTGCACAGTTCTGGTTCGGTGTGGGGTTTCGACGCCGACCGCGAAGTTGGAGTGATCTGCGCCCAAATTAGCTTGTGGGCAACCCTGTCTGCCCACCAGCTTGTTAGATTTGACTATTTTGATTGTATACTTGTACAGTCTGCTTGATCCACTGATTTCTCATAAGTTCTTCTTTTTGTTATTCCCACTCCGCGATTAGTTGTACTTCTTTGCAGGGTGCAAGCCAAGTCGTTGATTCATTCCTCCTTCAGCGTCACCTTCCGTTCCCACTTCGCACCACCACGAACTCACACCAAGGCTCCACATTAGCCCCAATTAGCAACTTTTCACGCACCAGAGACGCTGCTGCGATGGTTCTGCGTCGCGCTATAGCCAACATACACACACAACCTCACACAATCTTATTGGACCTAAGTGCTTGTGGAAAGATCTCAGGCTGGCACTCACGAGCTTGAGAGTGCTCTCAGCGGGGCTGATGCCAATGGCCAACCATCGCGCGAGGTCCATTACACCGCTAGTTGTATGTTAGTGTCACCTTGTGGCTCCTGGGTTGAAGTCCAACTGTATCTTAATTTCTTTCGTTGCATTACGTGACGTTTGCATCGTTTATTGGAAGGGAATGCGCACCCAGATCTTTCGTTGCATTACGTCTCTTGTATCTTTTCAACTTTGGGAGACCATGTCCTTACGAAGCCTACACATTTCGTTGCATTACGTCTAGAGTACCCCTCACTCGTATAAGGGGGTAGAGTTGTGAGGTCAGCAAAAATTTCGTTGCATGTCGTCTAGCGAGATTCTTACTGGGCAAAAGGGGTTGGAATTGCAGGCTCACTCAAACGTTCGTTGCATATGGGTTCGTGTATTCTTCAATTCACACTAGGGAGTGCGAGTGTATAGCTGCAAAGTCATTCTTTTATCTTCTATTTCCCGCTAGTGAAAGCTTATATAATAATAGACTGGTACATATTCAAACGCGCATTTCTTTGCAAGTGGACGTTGCCGCGACAATATGAATGTTTTCAGGGGCCATACAAAAGATTGTTTGAGTCCTATGCTACGCAACTAGATTCAAGTACTCTTGAGTCAAGTCTTCCCTACACTCTCCCGTGTCTATGTTAGCCTCGTCTCTTCTTTCCCTTGCACTTGCTATTCCTTTCCTGGCTTGTCCATGCTTGCTTCCCTTTCGCCGTTACTTCCTCTCTTATGATGTCAATGTGATGATGTGTCGTTTATCTTTCTTGTTCTCAGTCTTTGCATATTCTTTTCGTTCTCAGTGTTGATGAAGACAATGCAGACCCCTTTTTTGGGCATACAAATTACGCGAGACTATGCGAGATTTACCATGAAGGATGCGGCATGACAAGATTTGTGACACTCGTCTTCACTGAAGACAATTGCCAGAAATTCATCGTTAGATGAGCTGCATCCCAATACATTTATGCTGACTGGTCTATAACACTGCCATTCCAGCTGCACATTCATTGTCAAGATGCTGGGTTGCTTCAACACTGGGCCTTGTATACCGCCGAATTCGGTGTAAATCCCCAAATTCGCATTTCACACTCAGATACTAGCTCAGTGATATTGTATTAGAGACTCTGGAGTCCTATCAACCATCACCAGCTACACCCTAAAGCGTCAGGCTGCCTTCCCCGCTGGTAATCCGCACCTCTTAGCTATATAATCATGTGGAGCGGCCGCTTGGGCGTATCGATATCCCGTCGTCTACTAGCGCTTCTTTACTCGCACAATACCTCTAATAGAACTAAATAAGCAAAGTTCCTTCATCATACAATTTGGGAACGTTGCCGCGTTGGTACCACTCCAACACTATGGCCCACACACAGCTTGCTCCAATGCTTGACGATATGGCTAACGGTCAGACGGTAAGCGTTGTGCTCTCTCACAATACATTTATGTAGCGTGGGGGTCCTGCAACCCGCGCCTTATGCAGGGAGTCATAACCAAGTATTTTGCGAGATTGTGACATTGTGCTCCGCTGGTTCAAACCCAGTCGTTTCCAAACCTTCTTTTTTGGTATTTCGTTAAGCCGGGTTATCCTCGGGATGATGTTTAATACTCGTCTATGGGTAGCCGATGTCAACGTATGGAACCTGGAGGTAGAAGCTTTGGAAGTGCAATAACTTTTGTTATAGAATCCTGGTGGACTATAAGTAGTTAAGGCAGCATCATCTTCCGCGTTGTCAAATGACAAGTTGACCTTACTTGAATGAATACATAAGGAAGGTAACTTCCCTACAAAGCACATCGATCTCACTCAGCCTTTAACGAGATTTTCACTTACCGCAATACAAGTCGATATTATGAGCGGGTGATGCACCGCATCATGTGATCTGACCCAGAGTATATCAACACTTCCAGGTTGTTCACTGTTTTGGCTCCCATAACCTGTGCTTCAGAGCTGTTAAACAGCTTCACGAAATTGTGTTTATAAAGAGAGACAGCATCTGTTATCAGGTCAACGATCGGAAATGAAGAATCTAGTGTTGATGCCTGCCCTCAAAGGCGCACTATCGCAAGTTTCTGGTTATGCTAAGACAAATGGCACGTCTGAGACTCCTTGCTCTGCTACTCCTGGACTGACACCTGCGCATGAAAAGGCCATTACGATGATACCACGCAAAGAAGACTCTTGAAGAGAATCGACTACGCGTTGCTTGACATTCGATTTCAGTCATCTTTAGGGGTACTGAGAAGAAGAATTTATGAGCTTCTTGCTTCAGTTCTGAACCTCTCGAGCCCTGATTCGACCATCGTGTGAGAATGAAAGATCGCTGAGACTTACAGAAGGGAACCCTAGAGCTAAAGACGGCCAATTCCGCATTTTTGCATGAACCGTGATTCTGTAGATTATTAGGGATATCGTTCAGCCTCATAGTTATTCCAGGATTGTCAACTTACCAGCATGCTAGGATACAAACCAACGCATGCGGGTGATGTTGGATTGTACGACAGATTACGTAACCTGTTACTCGAACACCAACTTCACTTTGTAACCCAACATGGCAACATCTCCATCTTCGCATCAATTGCCAAGTACCTCAAACTCTACCGCCATGGCCTTCCCAACCTTTCGAAAAGCGTGCAAGGACTTTCACGATCAATTCTACGACATCCCGGAGAAGACCGACTTCTCTATCCCAACCTTCCTCGCCTTCAGGGCCGTTTTCCGGCTTCTCAGCCTAGTCTACCTGCCGCCGCTCCTCAGTACTTCTCTTCCTCTCGCCTGGCTCGGGTATCGCTTCCTGAGGTCGATTATCGACTCTCGCGATGTGTTCAAGACTTCTTTCACTGATATTGTGAAAGGGAGGCACACGGCACGGGTGCCGGACGGCGTGGTTGTATTTGTGCTGGGTGCGCGACTTAATCAGTATGTGTATTAATTGCAAGATATAGGATGGTATTACTGATGATAGGGTAGTCCATTTGGAAAGCTGGCTCCGGGGACGATTGATCTGGATATCGTGTTCAAGAATATGTGGCGCGAGGTGGAGAAGAATCGTGAGAAATGGGGATGTAAGCTCCTTAACCCTTCCTTGCTTGCTTCAAAAGGGATGATCACAGCTGGAGAACTTCCCTTCCATCCTCCACCGCATCGATTGCCTACTTTCTAAGCTCTCCAGATCTCGGGAGGACAGCAACCCTAGCCGACACTTCAGACAACGAGGGTACAACCACAGTCTGGATCTCGTACTGGAAAGACGTGAAAAGTCTCCATGAATTCGCTGCTGGAGTTGCTCATCATACCCAAGACGGCTGGCTAGCAGAAAAATATCCCTGTGTGGGTATTATGCATGAGACGTATCATGCTCCAAAAGGCAGCTATGAGACTATTTATGGAAATTTAGACCTTGGGGACTTGGTGAGTGGGCTTTTGTGTACCTTGTTGTGGTGGATGCTGATGGATATGGTGTAGGTGCTGCTAAGATTGCAAGTGGTGGGGAAGAGGGGAAACAAAGGCTTAAGGTCAAGCTTGTGCCTAATGAGAAGGACTCAACCCTGTATACGCGGATGGGGAGGAAGAATGAGTTATAAACTCGGTGGTAATCTCCTAGATAGCCCTTTTCCTCTTCCTTGCTTACCACGTGACTAGCACGAATTCCAAGTTGTCAAACTTGTTTCCCGGGTAGCTTCAAAATCAGTACCCCGAGATTTTTTTGGCAGATTACAAATGTTGGTGTGCACCTCAAAGTCATACAAAAGGTGAGGATAGCTATGAGATTTGGAAGTGAAGTCGAGGTCTTCAAAGCTCCGCTCTCGCGTGGACGTTAGCACCCCTTTTTTTATCTGGACATTTGGGCGCTAAGAGTATACCTGTATGAGAGATAGCATCCCGTTTGTCCATATATGTACAACCTTCTCGATTGAGAAAGATGGTGATGTTGTCTCAGAAAGCAGGGCTCCGCACGTGAGAGCGCCACCATGCATGCACAGGGGATGCACAGCCCGACACACCTCAAGTAACCCCAGCCGCACCACATCTGCTCCTCGATCTTCTATTTTCCTTTTGCAATTACTGTCTACAATGTCATCGCGATCTTAGGCTCGGAAGCATTTGCGTCGAGTGCGATGCCATGGACCCGTTGTCTATCACGACTGGAGTCCTCACTCTCGTGACACGCAGCATAGGCGCCGTCCAAACTTGCCAAACATACGCCACCAAATACAAGCTTGCCGACCTCTCAATCGCCGCTGTTCGGACAGAGTGTGCGAGCATCAAAGTAGCACTTCTCCAGATCCAGAAATTGATCAGTGCGCACAATGGAAAAGCTTCTGGCCAGCAATTCGAGCAATTTGTGCTCGAGGAATACGAGGCCGTGCTCTCAGCCTGCTCATTGACATTTGCATTGCTCAACGAAAGATTGGATGGCCTTGGACTCAACGGTCAGAATGAGCGACATGGGAGTGATGCCATCTCAAAAATAAATTCCGTCTGGAAAGAGACGACAATGGAGTCGATACGACAGAATATCCGGGGCCAGGCTATTGCGATCACCTTGTTACTCACAGCTTTTCAATCGTATGTCTCATACCACCTGTTTGAATTGTATCGTGGCTAATTCTGCATCCAGCGAGACGACAGCTAAAACATATGAAATCATGAAGAGTCAAGAGGTCAAACGATCTTTGATGAGCGTATCAAATGATGTCAAGTCTCTGAGAGATTCGGTCTCAATGGTACCAGCCAAGGAAACAGATCTCGAGACTACGGGATCGGTGATTGGAGATGAAGAGTTCGGCTTCGATGATCTGGTCATCAACTCAGCGGCGTATCGAAGAGTGTTCATGAAGCAGCAGAGTAAACTGCAATTGCAGAGCATTCATGAAGGGAGTTCAGGGCCTTCTATTGGACCTGAAACACTAAACACACAGTCTGACAGTGCATATGTACATGGTGGTAAGTAAAATCTCGCATAGACATTAGTACTTGCGAACTAAGTACATAGCTTTAGGTACCATAACTACCGAGGGAGAAAGTCAAAATCATGCATTCGAGAAACAAAAGAAAAAGAAGCCAGGCATACAAGATCTTGCGTCGCGACTATTCAAACGCAAACCTGAACTCTGGGAAACCGACGTTCGATCAGTAATTAATGCCATCCCAGAAGTTCTTGAAACACCTGGATCGGAAGAGAGGATTGACAGGTTACGAAACTATCCCGGCCGTCAACGCGAAAGAGCCATACAAAAACGAGATTCGGAAGGCAATGCAGGTGCATCGTTTGTAAATGCTTCAAACCTCCTTTCATCAAACCCAATGCCCCATGTACGGGCTATGGCTCCACCATCATCCAAACCCTCCCCAGCAACACAGGGTGCTCCAAAGAATTCTCAAGACCTATTGAACCGCGCCCTCCCGGAACGTGACTGGAAAGCAGTATTCAGGTCATTTTCCGACATGCAGTAAGCTCCAATCATTCAACACTAGTTCATTTGCGTGATATTAACTCAGTACACCAGAAGACACGCGGATACACTCAGACGACCATACCGATGCGATACCTCAGGTTGTCAGGGTGCCTTCCAAAATCAGAACGATCTTAGTACACACATGTTGCTCGTGCATCACCGAAAGCTGTCTACCACTGCGATCCCGGCTCCACCAAACTCCCGCACTCCACACGCTTTACCAGACGATCGGACCCGAGAGAAAAAAGTCGAAGTACAGGGTTCGAGTACTGGAGACGCAGAAGATCCTCTGGCTAGCACCGTGGCACGATATAGGCCTCAGGAGGCCAGTCAAAGACGACCATATGCATTGTCATTTCCATCCGCTGACGAAGTTCCACCAATGCGATTCGATAATCTTCAAGAAGCTGAACCGAGACAAGAAGCTAAACGGAGATTGGCCGAAGAGAGACTCTCCAAGAAGATTGATGAGGAGGTAACTAATCGGAAGTCTGGTGATAAGCCGGACACGTGGGCTCTTGTAGACGAAATCAATATGATCGACTTATGGGATGCCACCAAACCTCAGCTGGTAGCGTCAGGATCTTCCCAACCATTCCATTTCATCGACCTCTCGAGAACATCCTGGCAAGGAAAGATGATCCCAAGAGGTCTTGTTCCAGCAGCGAATCCCAACGCTCGCCTCATTCAAGCTTTCAGAGACTACTACTCTGGGGATAGGATCAGAGCAAATCCGAGTAACTACATGACCGATTCGAGTAGCTACGTAGCTGTTCTGTGGCCCCGGAAGGAAGATCCGTCCAACTACGATAGGAATACTATTGTACCTGGAGAGATGTTTCGAATCCTTAATCTATTCAGTAACGGCTGGGCATTGGGTCGCATTCTTGACAAGCAAGCCAATAGCTGGGATCCGAAGCAAGAACCGAGAGAAACGCCAGCATCCAAGTTTTTCCCTTTATGTTGCGTTTGCTTGGTAGACCATTGGTCTATCCTGGGAGCATTAACTTACAAGGAGTTGAAGGATAAGCTATTGACAGATTTGAAACGGCGCGAGGAGACATTTAATCACGATGTCGTTGTCGAACTTGGAAAGGAATGAACAGCTTGGACAGAGCTACAGGAAATATGAGCAGACCAAGCAGTTGAACCATTTCTCCATCCACGAAACATGGTCAATTTGAGACCAGACATGATGATCCTCACTGAGCACTCGATTCAATAAGATCAATACTTCTCAGGCAGGCAATGGCAGCAGGCATTTCGAATTCCATCCAATATATACAAAGCACATCTCGTTTTATCAACAGAATGACCCAAAGTTCTCTATTACATCACTTCATGTTCTCATGTTCGTCAACGTATGCACATACCGGATCTTCCCACTCTCTATCCTAAACTCATGACTATCCGGCCTTCCACTCACGCCACCAAACGCCAAGAAAACATCAACAGCACCCACCGTCTCATCAATCACATACCTCCTACTCGTCAAATCCAAATTATTCGGGATCCCGACATCGCAGCTATCCGTCGCTTTGCCAGTCCCGGTGTAGCTTCCTCCTTCCAATCGATCACAAGGAGTTCCCCACGGCACCACAACACTCTTGTCTTTGAAAATATTGAGATAAGCGTCTGCAGCAGCTTGGATCACGGCACGAGTATCGCGCTTCGCCACGGAGATCGTATCCCAAGACTCTTTAGAGGCCCAGTAATACGTTCCAGTAGCGTTGAAGAGCCAGTCGCCGGCTTCTGTGACAAGGAGTTCCATCTTCGTGATGTTGGATGCGTCGGCAGTGTATCGGATCTGAGTGCCAAGAACGTAAGGATGTTTTGGATCCGTGATGATGAGCTCGGTGTAGGTGGAGCAGTTGGTGGTGTCGTAGCTACTGCGATTGTGGGCTATGACTAGAGGAGTTGCCAGGATTCCAGTCTTGGGAGTAAGGGTCTTGAAGTTTTCGCTGTAAGAGGGGACATTGGCAAAGACGGTAGGGTCGCCCTTTGTTTGGGCGGCAACGAGGCTGTCCGTGAAAGTTTTGAGAGTATCACGGGTACAGTCTGATGCTACGAGAGCAGCAACAGAGAAGCCGAGCAGGAGACTTCGAAGGGAAGGCATGTTGTTTGCGACTTGTCAAGAGGGATAGTGGTTATCGACGTCGTTCAAGCTCCATTATAGTTCAGGGCAGAACACTTCATATATACCCATTTTCCAGTGGAGAGATTGAAGTTCGGTAAACTTTGGTATAAATTATATATTCAGGCTAGGTTCCTTCGGCACTGGAAAAATTGCTCAACTTTACCCCACAATATAAATCGGAGGAATCATTGCGGGATCGTAGGAACCACGGCAGTTGCGATTGCAACGTCCCACTTGTTGAAGATGCGGGGTACTGCTGTGGATGTAGTTGATGATTGAAATTGGAGATTTCCCTCCACTGCGACGATCCATGGGTACCGGACTCACGTGGCCTAGACTTGGTAGAGTTTCTTGTGCACCAGAATTTTCAATTGCATCTGTATTTACTCGTACCAACGTAGGTCTGAGTTCGTGTGCTTATCATATTGCAACACTCGTCATTCATAGAGTCTGAACCTCTCATTCCTCAGTCCTTTGATTACACTCCTTTTTCGCGACTATACCTGCTTTCCAAGGGGAGACGGAATCGGCTTCTAGTTCAGTAAATCATGGATCCAAAACGAGAAAGGGTTGGTAGAGTTAAGTTAGTGTTCGTCATTGCTCAGCAAAGTCTCTGTGTACATAGTATTGCTCTTTGCTTGAATGTTATCCTCATCAGAGCCTTGCGTCTCGCAATGTACTCAGCGGGAGCTTTTTGAAACTCTCGCGAGATCTAAGAAATAGAAACTCCCCAAGGTCTAGGGATCTCGCCCAGTCGTATAAGTAGCTCCTCCCAAGCCGTCCCAGGCTCGTCAACTTTAGCCCCAAGTGAAAGAAGAAGTTCGGCAATCTCTATCGCATCTTCTGCTACTGCTGCTTGCAATAATTTTCCATATCTTCCGCCTACGGCATTAACATCGGCGCCGTACTCAATTAACAATTGCACTTTCTCTTTGTTCATCCTGGATACGCTGCCTGTAGCGCGGTTCCATACTCTCCACCTAAAGTATTGACATTGGCGCCAGGTTCAATTAGCAATTGCACATCCTCAGTCTTCGACCTGTATGTGGCTGCTTGCAGCGCTGTTCCATATCTTCCACCTACAGTATTGACCTCAGCCCCATGTTCAATTAATAATTGCACTATCCTTGACTCCCCTAGATTAGCTGCTGCTTGCAACGCCGTCCCCCATTGTCCAGCTTGGGCATTAATCTCTGCTCCGTACCTAACTAGCAATTGTACTATTTCTGTCCTCCTATTTGATATTGCTGTTATCAACGCGTGTATGTATATCCACCTTCTATTCCTATATCGGCTCCGTGATCAAGAAGGACTTGTACCGTAGTCTGACTACATGAAGCTGCCGCCAACTGCAGTGCACTCATCCCCTCATATACTATATTGACATCGGCTTGGTTCGCCAGCAATAATATGGCAATTTCATCATGTTCATGATAAGCTGCTGCGTGTAAGGCAGTCCCCCGTGCGCTAGTTTCGGAGACATCATTGATTCCAGCTCCGTTGCGAATGAGGAGTGAAGTAAGTTGGTACAAGCCCCAAGAAGCAGTACAGTAAAGCGGCAAGGACAGTGAACCGGTGTTTTCGTCCTCATTTAGCCCTTCCCATTCCTCATCCGGATCGGATATTCGAATCATATTGAACAAACTTTGTGAGCCAGCTGAAAGTGCTCCAGTGGCTTCCCTGATGAGATGATCCGTCCATGTCTGGGGCTTAACTTTTTCTAGGTGCAAAGTCCATGCCCGAGCTGCATAATCCCAAAGAGCATAGGGTTTCATGGTATCTGTCGTTGCAAATCTTTCGCTACTTAGCTGTAAATGATACGCAAGGCAAGACTTGGCCAAGTACAAGTGTGAACTTTCCTCTTCGGCTGAGAAGTGTTTCAGGGTCATGCGCCCACAGCATAAATACTCCTTGATTGAGAAGTGGGCAAGTTGGATCTGCGGATCTCCATCATCTCCAATTGGTACTTGAATAACAAGCCCAGTGAGATGTGTGAGTACGTTGAAGATTCGCTCATCTTCATCGAATGGCACTTCCTTTTCCGGATCGAGGATAAAGGCTTCAGCAACCTCATCAAGGGTAAGTGGTCGAAGTGAGAATGCAAGCCATTTCAGCACGCCTGCAACTCTTTGCTGGTATTGTGGAGCCACACCCTGGAGCATTCTGTCGTATGTATCATCGAGTCCTTTAGGAAGATTTCTTAGAGCGGCTCGAATCGTGGCTCTGGAACCATGAAGTCGGAGATCATTGAATTGGCATGCCACGTATTGAAACCTATCAAAATTCAGTTTCATCCGAACACGGCTGGGGCAACTTCGAATATCGAAAAATCTCACATTCCATCTGCGTTATTGATTAATGCAGACTTTACTTCCTCCTTTATATCAGGTGGCCACGAACAGAAAGGCTCGGTGTTGAACTCGTGGTCAATATGAAAAGTAATATCAGTTTCGAGGGCCTCTTGCTCATTTAGCACGTTGATGTCGATACTAAAGCAATCCGAAGAAGCATTTGATAGTGCGGGTATTAATGCTTTCTCAATGTCAACCTCTCTTCGACTTGTAAGAAGCAAGTGCAGATTATCGGGCTCACTGGCTAGAACCCGACCAATAGTTTCAAGTAGATTATGCCTCGCTTGATCATCGGATGGGCACTCGTCAAGAGCGTCCAATACAATGTGAACATGGGTGAATCCATGGAGCACGGCATCTAACGTCTTTTCAAGCGTTTTCTGGTCAGGCCGTTGTCCAGAAGTTTTGTATTGTCGAAGGGCTTCCACAGCCTCAGGGGTGTCGGGCCGACGACAGCAGAGTTGTTTGACAATGGAGGAAAGGGCTTCCACTACGTTCTGTTTCTTCCCATCGTTGAAGCTGAAATAGAAGTACGCTAACGCAGTCTCCGGGTTCGGCCCATAGGCTTCTCGCAAATGTTCGATGATTGAAGCACTATATTTTGGCTCAGCATTTATAAAAAGGACTCATCAGTTTTAAATCATACCTCAATATAGACTTTCCAGAACCAGCTGATGTGAGTGTTAGCATCAAGTGTAAGAATGCATACCTGGTGAGAGAGTGATACCTTTCCCGTTCGACCACAAGAGAGATCTACGTCCAATCTCCCAATCTTTGAAGTTCCTGCTTTTCAAGAGCCAGTTTCCTGTTCCATCTTCTCGGGTACGTAGCGCGTTATTATAATTCTTCGAGGGGTCAACAGAGGAGAGCCAGTCGAGTAGGTCACTCCTGCATGTTTCTCGTTGTCGTGCATCAATGGACATCTGAAGTGAAACGAGATTCCATGAGATCGTCCCCATAGCTTCAGAATTCTCCTTGTGTTGTCGATATACTTTTTCCTGCGCCTCCTGCTCCCTAGTGTCCTTCCAAATATCGTATACCTTGCAAAAGACATCCTCACGTTACTGAATATCGCTCAATGATTTGTCCCAGTCATCCCACCGAAGCACATCCAAACCAATTCTGGAACCTTTGTTCTTAGAAAAATAGCAGATACTAGTTGCTTGAAATTTTAATATCTCGACGTAAAGACTTTTCAGAGTGTCTTCATAGAGCTTGAGCCCAGACAAGTCAACGCTTTGCTTTTCTTCCCTTATCTTCGATTGGTATAGACTCGCAAATAAGGACTATCTCATGGTACTGCGCACAATGAGATCGGAGATATAATCGAGTCCCTTCGCCAAAGAGGCCGCTTGTTTCAAAGGATTGAGGGTCAACTGGGAGTTTTTGGTTAGTTACCAAGACGCCAAGAAGTCAAGTATGAAAGCATTTAAGGTAAAGCTAAGAACTTAAAACGTAGTGGAAGCAATAAACTAACTCCTGCCCAAGCAATAGAAGCGTAAGGGTTCGCGCTCAAAGCACCAGATATGTAATCATCCGCCCACCTGATAATCCCAATGACAGGCTCAGCCAAGTCTTTGACAGGAATCTTGTGCTCGCCAAACTTCAACTTCCAGGTATTTTCTTTCGTTTCAGCGATCTTCTGTGTCAACAATTGCCGCATGAGATCTTTGCGCTCAATCTTGAGACCCGAGAATGACTCAGTAGCACCGAGCATCGTCGTCAGATCTCCACGAAGGTTTTCCTCATACTCGTCGATGAGCTTTTTTTCTGAGGACTTTAGCTCTTCGTATGCCGCGTCCCAAAGCTCCGTCAAATGTAATTCAGGGGTGTGAGAGATCTGAGGAACGGCATCCTGAAGGGATCTGCTTGGCAGATCTATCGGTAACGTTGCCTTGGTCTTGTCAGGTTGTTTCGATTTCTTGAATGTCCGTTTGAGTTTAGGAAATGGGGATTTGTTGTGGTTCTTTGGTGTTACCGAGCCTTGCGAAGCGTTTGCAGTGGCCATTTGGAAGGTGCGATGAAGATCCCTAGGGCGTGCTATTGCGGTCTCACTCAAACACCGATAACAGGTGCGTCGCTTTGGTCATTCCGGAAGAACAAACTCGTGCTTGGAGTAAGGTTCACTGTCTTGACATGCACCTACAGGCATGCGAGACCGATCTGGGACCTTGACGTAGAAGCCGCCTCTAGTAGTTGTCGTCAGCTTCCAGTAATCAAAATGACTCGAGAAACATATATGAGAGACGCAGTACGGTGACTCGGCATGATCAAACAGAACACGGAGAAAAAGTAAGTCGAGGTCAAATCGTGGCGAAGCTGTCGGATCCCAGCCTCGCTGGAAAACCCTCTGCTGACATCCTGAGCTGGCATAAAAAATACCCTATTGGTAGATGTCAACCCCTTGTTGATTGAATAACTCCACGTGATAGCGCTTTAACGAATAACAAGGGTTGTCACGACCAGTCTGGTTTTATACATACTATGAATAATTCCTCAAAGATTACATTTGAATTGTAGAAGGCAATTAGACATATCTAAAGCAGGCCGAGGCGAGGCCCAAAGAGACCCCTATGAATAACCAATGTTTCCACTCTCCTCCTTTCTCGTTTCCCCTCGAAACCAGACCGTCTAGAAAGGCAATCACAGAAACGCCGACCATCGACCAACCCATGATTTCCTTATGCCCATAATACGCTGCCGAAGTGATTCCAAAACCTAGAGCTAAGTCTCATAGACGATGAGTAAATCTTTCGCGACTTTTCGCGCTTCGGGTGACTTAGCTTCGAGGTTGAATGCGCAAAGAAATGGTAATGGATTGTATAATGCTGCGAGGCCTAAGCCTAGTGAGAAGACGCCGTTTGCCCCGACTGCGTAGTCGAGGTATGGGGAGGAATGGAGGCCGAATGTGGACCTCGTGCGTTTATGACTGAATATTGGTAGAGATAAAAGTGTAGTCAACGTGTATAAAGATGTAGGAAATGCCGTTGATTTCTTGATAAAGTGTAATTATTCTTACGGTTTTTATGATCGATATATAAGTACAGCGGTGAAAAGAATATAAAAAATAAAATAAAATTTAAAAAATAATTTATTCGTATAATATTAAAATTAAAATAAATATTATGTTACGATCACGGGACTAGTGGGCCTTAGGTCACGCGGTGAGTCACGTGATGGAGTTTTACTCTCCTGTAAAACTCCAAGGTACAGTAAAACTCCAGGAGGGGGTTTTACTCCACAACACTCGGGTTCTATATAACTCTGGGTTGTCACCCATTAGATAGGGGCTTTGTGCTCAACTTGATTAAGTTTTCCTAACTACAATATCATTGCCTTACCTTACTTCATTCACCATACCAACCCACGTGACCTTACTAGGGTAAGGAGAGAGTCGTGACACTTTGAGCACCCGGTCTTAAAGTTAGCATTCGGTAACTATGTCTACCTCTGGACGAGCAGAGACCCCAGTACCCACGGAGGTGACGACCATCGCGGTATAGGAACGTACCCCAGCTATTAAGGTACTAGACACTTATGACGGTACCCGACACAGGCTCGAGTCGTTCCTTTGTTCTATGGATATCTATTTGATGTTCAACCCATACTTGTTCCCTAGCGAGGGGGCCAAAGTAGCTTTTGCCGCTAGCTACTTAAGGGGACTAGCCTTTAACTAGTTCAAGGCCTACTTGTCTGACTATATGACTAATCGACACGCGACAACTAGAACGATCCTCAATAGTACTAGGGAAGAGACTAAGGTTATCTTTAGAGGGTTTGGAGGATTTAAGAAGGCTATAGTGGGGGTCTACAGGGATCTAGAAGTCGAGAAAACGGCTGAGAGGGAATTGATGAGGCTACGATAGACAGGGTTTGTTAAGGACTATACCTCTAAGTTCTAGCAGTATTCTAGTCAGGCTAAATGGGATGGGAAGGCTCTAAAAAGAACGTACTATATAGGCCTCAAGGAGTTTATTAAGGACGAGCTCGCCCGAGTGGAGCCTGAACCTACTAGCCTCTAAGAAACTATACGCTTAGCCGCAAGATTCGACGAGCGGTTCTACGAGAGGCGCCTTGAGCAAAAAGGGGTGTACTCTTATTATTAACTACAGAGTTCCCCAAAGTCATATGATAAGGGGGATCCCATGCAGCTTGATGGAACCAAGGCTAGAGGCCAGAGAAAGGGCGGAAGGGGAGGCTCTAATGGGAGGAAGCCTAGGAAATAGCTTTCGCTAGAAGTTAGGAAGGAACGTCGGGAGAAGGGACTCTATTATGAGTGTGGATTACCTAGTTATGTTGTATCTTCCTATAATAAGGGAAAAGGCAAGCAGGCTAACGCTATAGAAGGAACCGAGACTTTGAGACAAGCTAATGCTACTCATCGTATGAAGGACTAGGAGTATGATACTTAGCTAGGCTCAGACAGCAGCTGGTGGGGACCTCCAGACAGTACGCTAGAACTCTATGATTCTGACGACGGGTCGGAGGAATCAGGGACTCTAGTTGAGAGGAGTGTCTAAGAGGAGAACTATCAACTTGGGGAAGTTGAACTAGTCGAGGCTCCCACAGACCCTCTCCCTGAGGTTAACGAAGAATGGATCGTCGCTAGTATCGGGGGACTTTTAGTGACCTAGGAACTAAAGTACGGGAGAAAGGGCGAGTATGAGAGTCTGCTATAGAGCGAAATGGATTTGCCTAAGATAGGAACATATTATATTGTCGTATATCGGGACGCGTGGAGAATTGCTCTCCGCACGACCGGATTGCTAGTACACGTCTCGTACTTCTTAAGGAAGGAGGACTAGACTTAGACCCTGGATGAGGTCCTAGGGGTGGGGCAAATATGGGAGATAATCGCTTACTCTGCAGACCTTTGGGTGTAAAGGGAGGTGGTATTCCCACCGTTTGAGGGATACAAGGCACGGATCGCTATACAAAGGCAAGATAACCCACTTGGGGCACGTTTGCGCGAAAGGACTCCCTATAGGCTTGTTGAGTGGATAATAGCCCTAAAAGTATGGGAATGCTAGTATACCAATTAAAGGGTAACGGAAATTAACACAATGGAAAGCTAACGACAAGCTTTGGTACGGTTCACACTTCTACCTCTAAGGCAGCTGAGTGCAACTATTAGGATGGTGCGGGGAAGTACGAATCACTTCCATATACGAGCGAATGTCTAGGGCAGTTTAGTCCTAGTTGTGACAGCACTGTGACGATGGTGTGAGGTGGCGACGCAACGTCGGGCTATTCATTTAGAATCTAAAGCTAAGGAGAGAAGAAAGGAGAGGAGGAGAGATCTATATACATATACATGTCAGAAGTAAGGGGATGTCAGGTGAGGAGCTAAGCCCCATTAGGCTTAAAGCTCGGGAACGCCACCATTCCCGGCCTGGCCTCTGTCACAGGCGATTAGGACAGGCGATTGGCTCAGGCGATGGGCTCAGGTGATCCGTAACAGCCGGCGCTGTGACACTAGTTATGCTCGATTTAGGGGCTTAAGGGAACTATATTTCTAGGGAAATAGTGTCCTAGCTAGGACTACCAGTCTGGCCGAAGGATGAGCTATACTTGCTAAGCACAATAGACGAGACAGCTATCGCTTAAGATGAGGGAAGGGTTATGCATAAGACATCCCCTCTACAAATGAAAATACAGGGATATATCGAGATAATTGTCTTAGATATTGCCCCGATTGGTCGATACTAAATAGTTTTGGAGATTCCTTAGTTATAGAAGCATAATCCGGAACTTAATTGGACGAAATAGAGTTTGAGGCTCAATCGGTGTGATTGCTCAAACGAATGACTACAAGGACCTAGGGAGGCTAGTGCCACAGCCTCTGAGGCATAGGATCAAGCAACCACTAGGCTACCTGACTAGGGACGAGAAGAAATACTTTATCCTTATAAGGAATACACTAAGCTATTTGAGGACCCCGAAGACTTGAGGGCCCTACCCAAACATTAGCCCTAGGACTATAAGATCAATCTAAAAGAAGGTAAGCAGCCGCCTTACTAGAAGCTCCGCCGGCACAACCCGCAGACTTTGGGTATACTCGAAGAGTATGTGCAAAGAGCGCTAGCAAAGGGATGGATTAGGAAATCCAAGTCCCCTATAGCATCGAATATACTAATCGCACACAAGAAAGACGATCTAAAGAGACGGCCTTGTGTGGATTACAGAGGACTGAACGACGCTATAGTAAGGGACGTGTATCCCTTGCCCAATCTCTAGAGTTTGAGAGATGCGATTAGGTCGGCAGTTATTTACACAAAGCTAGATCAGAATACAGCTTTTGCCCTGATTAGGATTAGGGAAGGCTACGAATGGAAGACAGCCTTTCTGCTGCCTTCTGGCCTATGGGAATACACTATTATGCCGTTCGGACTCACAAACGCGCCAGCCACATGCTAACGACAGAATGATAATATTCTGCGGGAATATTTAGGCAAGTTTGTGGTCTACTATTTGGATTGTCACGGTTATGGAGTCACGTGCCCGCTACGAAATACTCACGTGACCGCTCGCCTGTATATATGCCCTGCCTTCCGGCGCTTCCTTCCTTTCTTTCCTCTTTACCTTTAGATCCTAAGAGATAGCCTAATCGATTCCTCGTCTACGTACTTGAGTCCAACCGTGCTGTCACATGGATAACATCTTGGTGTATTCACAGAGAAAGGAGGACCACAAGGGACACGTGCGCCTAGTCCTCGAGGCCCTCTCTAGGGTCGACTCTAGGCTCAAACTCAAGAAGTGCGACTTCGGAGTCACTAGTACAAAGTACTTAGGGTATGTTATTAAACTAGGAAGGGTATTAGTCGACCTAGACAAACTATAGGAGATAAGAGAGTAGTGGTCGCCCTAAACGGTTAAAGATATTTAGTCCTTTCTAGGCTTCGCTAACTTTTGTAGGATGTTCATCCGAGACTTCTCTAGGCTCGCGGAGCCGCTTACAGCGCTCACTAAGAAGGATATCCCATTTGTATAGACACCCCAAGCGGAGGCCTCTTTTCGGGAAATTAAGTTAAGGTTCTTAAAGGAACTAGTACTCTAATAGTATAGAAAAGATCGAGAGAGTATTGTTGAAACCGACGCATTAGACATAGCTATGGGAGTAGTGTACTTGCAGAAAGCTAACGACGGGAAGCTACACCCCGTCGCGTATTTCTCTAAGAAGATGTCACCCGCAGAACAAAACTACGATATTTACTAGAAAGAGCTTCTGGCAATAGTAGAGGCACTTAGGCACTAGAGAGTGTACCTCCAAAGGGCTAAGTTCCCAGTTACTATCCACACTAACCATATGAATCTTTAGGCTTTTACAACCACTAAAGTCCTTAACAATCGAAGGTTAGTACGATAGTCTAAGGAACTTACTAGTTTTGATCTGAGGATCAAGCATGTGCCGGGCACACAAAACCTAAGGGTAGATGCCCTTAGCAAGAAACTCGGATACGAGAACGATAAAGTGTACAATAAGTAACCCTTGCTTTGTACCCTTAACAACGGGGACCTAGCACTAGCGGTTAGAGAGATAGCCTCTCTAGGACGCTTGGACGGGACTCCGCTAGAGGCCCGTATTAAGGAAGCCTATGCTACAGACCCGGTGGCAAATTCCGCCTCTCAATACTTTAGGAGGACGCCCGGAGGACTACTCATACATGATGGAAAGATTTACCTTCCCTTAAGTATTAGGGAGGAAATCATAAGAGAGTAACACGAGTTGCTAGCTTATGGCCATTAAGGAGAGCGAAGGACCTTCCTTAGACTCTTAAGGGAGTACTAGTGTCTGTCGATGAGAGCCTTCGTCAAAAAGGTTATCAAGAGTTGTGACACTTGTACTAGGAATAAGACAAGCCGTCTCGCACCATACGGATTAATGGGGACAGTCCCTATACCGGACACCCCCTAGTGTGACAGCACGGTGGGAAGCTTAGTACGTAGACGAAGTATCGATTCGGCTATCTCTTAGAATCTAAAGGTAAAGAAGAGAAGAGGAATGAAAGAAGAGAAGATCTAGATATATATACGCCAGGAGGAAAGGGATGTCATGTGAGAAGCTACGCCCTAACAGGCTTAGAGCTAGGGAACGCCACCATTCCCGGCCTGACCTTTGTCGCGGGCGATTAGGCAGGCGATTAGGTCAGGTGACAGGCGATTAGCCAGGCGATCCAGGTGGTCCGTAACAAATTATTTATTAAAAATTAATAATATTTAATAAAATAAATTTAAATAAATTTAAGCAGAAATTAAGCCGGGCTTAAGACAGCCTAAGCAAAAGCAGCGCGAGATCACGTGACCTTAATAATTAAAAAGTGTCGAGATTCCGGTATTATAACAATAGATCTTAAAAGTCTTAAAGCAATAATTTAAGACACTTGAGAGCTTCTGCTTTGCGTGAACGCTAAAACATGGGCAACGCTACGGTGTCTATAAGCTGTACACATGGAGACAATTTGGCCTTCAGAAGAGCACTGACTGCTCTCTCTTTCCCCGAACGTCTTCAAGTCTTAAGGCAACCTTAGTGCTCACTCTTTGTCAAGAAGACCTCAATGAGACCGAGCCTCCCAGCTGCCCCCGAAAAGTTCATGCCGAGCCGTAGCTTCCGAGTTTCCAATGAGCATAAGCAAGACGTTACTTAGCGTCTTCCCTGGATACCGGATTCGAGGAGTATAGCAATGTCAATATGCAAGCAACGTCAGCTAGACATATCATCTCACCATAGACTTCTATATCGGGATGCAAGTGCTTGTTGACGAAGTGGAACTCTAGCCTTTTAACAGTGTACTCAAGAAGGAGAACAATGAGATAAAAAGTTGCGCCTGCCCATGCAGTGTCGGATGACCCTTTGATCGCACCTAAGACTCTATGTACATCATCTCCCATGTCACCCCCACCCCCCGTGTATGGCATTTCGCCACTGCGCATTCACAGGGCTGTCTAAGCTTTCGGATCTTTCAACTTCTAGATAAGGGTAGCGCTTGTTGCAATACTGACTAGCTGATGGCCTTGGAGACTTTTGAGACTGGTCCTGTCACAACTGATCTTGTGCCTTTGGTCTCTTGTACCGTGGTAGCGGGGGATTCAACGAAATCTTCCAATGGATTTGTGTTAGAAGGTTCGTGACGCTTGCGTGCAGTGGCAAATTGGCTTCTACCAGACGAGTCAAAGCCGCCTTGTGCAGCACTGCATTGAACGCAACTTCTGGCATTTATAGCTTTCCAATTTCCCTTCACATCAATTTGCACTCGAGGGACAAGTAACTTTGGAAATAATGCAGTCTCAATTAGTGCAAAAACTAGAATCATTGCACAATAATCGGTTGCGATGCGGGCGAGCACGTTGAGCTCCAATGTGCCATCAAATTTAAGCGAGGTGGTCGACATACCAGGTGCCAGAGTAGTGCAACATAACAGTTCTTTTATCATCTTGACAGGGCTATATATAAAATGTACAACAGGCCAGTCAATCACAACCAACCGAATCCATGTTGCACCTGAAACAGCTATCTCCACAACCACATTTCCACGTCAGACTTAGCCAGGGGCGCTTCGGAAAATATGATATCACCAACTGCAGATCATCACAGCGAAAAGTCAATTGCAGCACCGAATTGGATGAACGCTTATCTGCTCTCGCCCAAAACGGGTAACGACCGTTGAAGTCTGCATTGACAGCGAGCTTCAATGCATGCAATTCTTGAAATTCCATGTTCAGTCCTATAATAGAATACATCGAATTGGGAAGAGATGCTGCGATCACGATCACTTGCAGGAGCAGCCTCCGAAACCCATGGTTCAATATGTCCAGTTCCAAGGTCGGAGTCTAGTATGAAGTCATTCCGGAGCGTTGGAGAGTTGAAGCAATCACTATATGGTGAGATCTGTTGCCCACCGAGTAGGTTCTCGTTCGTAGCAAATTCTTTCATCTCTTGCGCATCATTTTGTGAGCATCTATTTTGGCCTACTTCTAGCATTTCAACATGGATGAAGCAACGCCACTCACAGATATACCACTCTCAAACTCCAACGGCCGTCAAGGACAAGCCGAGGAGCCTCACCTCGACACCACCTACGGGCGTTACGAGCGTGCACCCTTCAGACAGTACTCTGAAAGCAGAGTGCAAGGCGGCTGGCCTCTAGTGGATCAAGCAAGACGGCAACCATCGAAAGATAGTCTCCTGAGACGCGTTCTTTCTCGACAATCACGACTCGAGAAATCGGTGTTTGGTCGCGAGCCAGGCTCATCTGCTGGTAATCCTTCTCGCACCAAATCTGGCAGAGCTCGTCCCGATCCATCATATTCTCTTGCGGGTCCGAGACAACAGCCTCAAAGTGAGAGCGAGAGGAGCGGTGGAGGGAGGCCAAAGCCTCAGTGGGGCTTAGGGGCTCCGTTCCCGCACCAAGATAGGCAGGGTAGGAAGTCGAAGAGAGGGAGTCACCGTGGTCATCCTCAGGGTCAGGTAAGTCTTTCCCTCGCTATGGTCTTGTGTCGTGATGATGACGTTCTGTAGGTTGGAGGAGGTCCTGGCGGACACCATGGCTCTCCTGTCCGGGGTCAAACAGCAGGCGAAGCACCTGGTGGTCCTGCGTCCAACGCCCGCAACCCTGAAGATGAGGACGAGGGCGGGCATACGAATTACCTGGAACACTTCGCTGACTGGGATAACGATGGAGGGCGACGTCGAAACGACAGTGAGGAGACTTTGACTGAAGAAGGGCAGGATGATGAGGATATTCCGAACTGGTGGTTTGGTGTCAGGAGGAAGTACTTGCGTGAACCTCTTGCAGAGTAAGATACCACCCTCTACAACGGGAAACTCCTTTTACTGACATCAATTCAGGTGGCTCGGAGTCAGTAGCTTCAAATACTCTTCCATGGCATTGATATACTGACAGGTTTGCAGACAATGGTAGCAGTCTTTATTGGGACAGCGGGCAATCTTCAAGTCAAGACATCCCAAGATCAGGATGGAAGTTTCACCCAGGAAGCAGCGATGTGGGGTCTTGGGACCATGATGGCGATTTATATCGCTGGTGGTATCTCAGGAGCGCATTGTATGTCAGCTCATTCTCTGTTCCTTCTACACGGCCAACTTCTCCTTGCCAACTTTATCGTCGATCGTCACTAACAATCAGAATCATAGGTAACCCAGCAGTCTCCATATCCCTCTCTGTCTTTCGTGGCTTTCCCGCCCGAAAAGCATTCATTTACATATGTGCCCAGCTCCTTGGAGCCATCTGTGCAGTCCTCCTTGCATACGGGATTTACCACGATGCCATCGTGTCTATCGACCCACTGAAGACTACAACTGGCAACTCCGCCACAGGAAAGTCTTTCTTTACTCTGCCCGCGACGTTTGCTACTCCCACAACGGCATTCTTCACCGACTTCGTAAGCTCGGCTATCATGTAAGATATGATTTTTCAGTCCTTGACTTTGTATTGAAGTATCAGCTCTATGTGCCGGAATGAACGCAAGATATGAGGTATTCATGCTGACAATATAATTGCAGGATTGGCACTGTCATGGCCCTCGGCGACGACACCAACTCTCCTCCAGGAGCAGGAATGCACGCCTTCATTCTCGGCCTCATCGGCTTCGCACTGGCATCAACCCTGGGCTACAACACCGGACCACAGACCAACCCCGCGAAAGACCTTGCTTCACGCCTCGTGCCGTGGTGGGTCGGGTACGGTAGTCCGATGTGGGCAAATGGCTGGTGGGCCGAAGCTTGGGTTGCGAGTATTACAGGTGGGCTGATGGGATCTTTGATTTACGACATTGCTATATTCGAAGGCGAGGAAAGTCCGGTGAACTATAGCATGTCGAAGAGGAAGGAGAGTCGAAGAGGTAATAAGAGAAAGTGGTGGAAGACAGGATTGTTTGGAATGAGCAAGAAGGCAAAGGGGAAAAGTGATTTGGAAGATGGAGTGGGGATTCATGAGAAAGATGCGGGGAGGAGGATGGATGGACATTAGCGGTTGGAGAGAGGAAGAAGGCTGTTGAGCGAGCAAATACACGACAATGTCATGGAAACAAGTAATGGCTGTATTGATCTTGGAAGCATGCATACATGAAGAAAACGACGCAGTTCATGGGACGGTAATATGTATACATTCGAGAAGCCTCATACACACATGAAGAGTTAAAGTAACTAGAAAGAAGCGTAGATCACGGGTACTTTAAAATACGAGACTATCTTTTCGAATACATCGCCTTGATGATTCATCCTTGGACTTACATTTGCAGAAAGAAAACTTGCGATTGACAACGCGGCTGCCCCTTGAAGGAGTTGCATGTTGCCTTACATCATTTGAATTGATGGCAAATATTGATGCATACAGACAGCTTCACTGCTTCACCATCTTAAGATACACTTGCATCTATGCGAGTTAGACTTCTATATCTTGCCACAATCATCACGACAAGTGAGCAATGCCAACAAAATCGGCCCATGGTGGATATCAATCCTTTCCAACTACCTAACTCCACGTGATAGCTCTTTGAGCTCGAAATCTGCCTCGCGCCCCTCCACTTCCCTCCTTCTTCTCTTCCCCTGCATCCCCAAGTTCCAAGTCGAAGCCTCATCGAAATCTATCCACCACGAAACCGCCAATCACACCGCCATCTTGTCTCCATTTCCAAGGTTCACCATCCCTCCACATGCAGTAGCCGTGCGCCAGACCACCTAAATTAAGCATAATGGCGCTGTCGACAGGGCTGTGTTCGCCAGCAAGCGAGACACCAACCCAAGCCTCACGTCAAACCACAATCATTCCGCTCCTTCGCGGTACTGTATCAGAAGATTGCAGGACACTACTTAAGCCCAACTGACAAGGCCACCACTCCACCATTGTGTGAGAAATTACGCGCGAGTGGCGAGCAATGGGATTGGATGCTTGAGAGCGAAGAAGAGCGTGATGTGGAGACAGTCTTCAGCCGCTTGACTGCGCTTTTTCCTTGGTGCTGAATTGGGAAACACTAATTTTCACGATGTTGTTGCTCATATATTGAGCGGTGGGACGTCGACAGAGGGCCTTGATCTGCATCTTCTCCATCACCCCAAGGCACGACTTCACGAGACGACAGAATGCGTTCCCACCATGCACATGCACCTTGGCGGAAATCGGTCCTGATCCCTTTCTGGTCAATTCAACTCCTTGTTGGCTTATTGGATTTGGCACTGCTT
Organism: Mollisia scopiformis; assembly: GCF_001500285.1. NCBI lineage: Eukaryota > Fungi > Ascomycota > Leotiomycetes > Helotiales > Mollisiaceae > Mollisia > Mollisia scopiformis. Next base: position 617,538 of record NW_017263598.1, read on the forward strand.
GGGCTGGCCGTCGGGGTTATAGTCAATTGGGATAACAATGACGGGTATTGTGCGGATGGTATTGATTGCAACTTCAACGAGGTGTCGACTGGGGCAAAAATGTACCTTCTGCCAATTGATTTCATCTAAGTATCTGCTAATCGAAAATGTTAGTATCGTTCCAATATGGATGGCCATGTTACTTATATGCCTGGTCCTCACCATCGCCGAGATAATTCTGCTGGCACGACACAAACTCAAGCCCAAGACCTTCGTCATATTCAATACAATCAAGAGCACGATCTGGACTGTTCTCTTTGTGCTGGACATCGTATCATTCGTGGACAACAACTCTCGAACTGTCTCATTCGTTGGGCTTATAATCGAAGCTGTCTTGTGGTACGTTCTCCCTCTTCTGCAGACCAATCGAGGCAACAATAGCTGACAAAAATTACCAACAGGCTCTGCTTCATCATCCCTCTAATCTACGGTTCAGTAATCTACCACCGTACGCGCCGTGACGGCTACTCCTCAGTTATCGACCCCAACGCGAATCCCTCCAACGTCGACGGTGTCCCCGAATACCCTGCGATACAAACTCCATACACGGGCTACAGTGCCAAAGCATACGCTGCGCCAGACATCGAGGCTCAACCGGGCAGCGAAAGAAGAGCTAGCTACAATCATGAAAGAGACACGCGATTCGAGGCGTTTAGAAGTTCGAGCTATGGAAATGAAAGCTACTTGCCATACGCACAAGAGGTACATGGCGACATTGGATACAGGGGAACGGTACCGACTGGTGGACTCAGCTCTGGGAGGGGTAGTCCTGAAATCCCGCAAGTTTATGTGCAGCACCACGATGGAGAGACATTTGAGATGGAGAGCAATAGTAGGAGGGACTTGCGATAGATGTACTGCTATGGAGGTCGAGCTGTGAAAGTTGTTTGGATATATATTTACGAGTTAGTGCTTCTGTTGTATATGATTTGTTAGCATTTTGCATATAGCTATTCTTGGGTGAGCGATACCATGGCGCAAGGAGTTCTATGTTGACTTCGGTACTCAAAGGTCAGAATATGTATTTAGTCTTGTTTCAGTTATGTTCCCCCTCATTTTGTCTGGTCTAAAGTTGCACAATCATATGCTACAATTCTGTTGAATGAGATTTCAGGATTCAAATCTAGGATTCATTCTCTCTCCTGTTTACCAACACTGTCCTCTTGATCTTGTATGGTGAGGACATACAGCTTGCTATGGCCCATCCAAACTTTTATTCAATGAGTAATCTCAAATATCTCTTGGCAACAACAAATCCATCAACAAGCCACTTTCTATCTTCATCTAGCATTTAATAACAATCTCAATTCACAGATAACGGCAACATTCAAACTAGCCAAATACTTCTCATTTACCATAAGGAAAAGAACCAAGCAGCCATTGCTTCCTTCATGCCAGCCACACAGACACCAAGCGGCTCGTCTTCACAGCGAAGGCTGGACATTGGGGTAGCGGGGTTCAAATCGTTGTAGATAAGAATTCTGGCGGTCTACGGTGGTATTTATGCTTTTCTTGACGGCGGGGGACTGCGAAGACTCGAAATCCAGAGACGTGAGTATAAGCGTGAATCTTTGCTCGATGAAGGAACTGTGGGTATGTCGTGCGTGAATTCTAACAATTTGCACAATTTTGTGTATATTTTCATGGTGGAAAAAGGTGATTTTTTTGGGTTTTTGCCTGTCTTTATCGTTTTTAGCTGCGAAGAGTCGAATCCAGAGGCCTGAGTACAAGGGTGAACCCATGTTGGAGGATGGAACTGTCGATGTCGTGCGTGAATTTTAATCATCAAGAAATCTTTAGGTGGATTTGCAGAACAAGGTGAGGTGAATTCTTTGCGTGGAAAATTTCGTGTGAGGGTTTTGGTATAAATAGGCTGGACTTCTCCAAGCAAGAAGCTATCACAAACAACTACGCGCTCTTCACCATCATGGGTTGTGGTGGACCGGCAGATTTATGTGGAAACGGGTGCTGGATCCTTGTAGCTGGCTCACGTATGGACTTGAAATGGGGAATGTTTGAAGAGCACGGTTGATTGGTTGTTATCAATACTTTGTATGTATCCGTCTCTTTTGTCCCATACTTCTGTTGTCAAGTGTGAATTGTTCCGACTTAATATTATGGGCATTGCTATGATCTAATCTGGAATGAGTTGACTAGATTGTCTGAAATCGACTTAACTACTCTTGTGAGCAGATTAATGCTTAGAAGCTAGGAGATTTTGAGACTAGAAATGTGTGCTTTGTTGGTGAGTTTATACCAGATTGGTCTGAAAGAATCATTGTTAACCGTGTGTTCAGTACTTGTCTTCATAACTGTACACTCTGTACCCAACATTTTCAAGAGCTATCTAAGCAAATCCAATGACCTTCTTCGGCTCATAAAGATTATCAATACTCTCAATGTCTTCTTTCGAAAGCTCGAAATTGATTGCCTGAACAGCCTCATCCACTCTTTCCTTCTTGCTCATTCCGATGATTGGCGCCGTCATAAAGGGCTTGCTCAAACTCCAAGCAAGAGCCACAACAGTCATTGTCGTGCCCCTCTTCTTCGCAATCTCCTCAACCTTCTCATTTATCTTCTTATCCGCATCGGTCCATTCATTTCCCAAGAATGTTCCTTTCATAGATGTCCCTCTATCAGAACTCGTGAAGTCAACATGTGGCCTGCAGAGAAACCCCATCGCCACCGGACTCCAAGGAATCATCCCCATCCCAAACTTCTTCAACGAGGGAATCATCTCCTTCTCTTCCTCCCGATAGGTGGCATTATGCAAATTCTGCATAGAGATGAACTCCGTCCACCCATGCAACCGAGCCGTGTACTGCATCTCCAGCAACTGATGCGCCCACATCGAACTCGCCCCAATATACCTCACCTTCCCGCTCTCCACTACATCATGCAACGCTTTCATGGTCTCCTTGATGGGCGTATTCGGATCAAAGCGATGAATTTGCAACAAATCAATATACTCCAAATCCAACCTCTTCAAACTCGCATTCACGGAATCAAAAATATGCTTCCGGCTCAACCCATACATATTCAAATACCCCTTCCGATCCCTCTCCTCGACGCTCATAGCTAACGCATCATCCCACCTCCCGTTCTCATTCTCCTTGCGGTACCCGACCGGAGACCACAGTTTCGTCGCAATGGCGAGGTTTTCGCGGCGCCAGTTGTACTTCTTGATCGCTTTGCCGAGAATCTCTTCCGAGACCCCGTTCGAGTAGCCGTTGGCCGTGTCGTAGAAGTTGAAGCCTGCGTTGTAGCATGCTTCCAGGACTGGGAGCGCTTCGGCTTCTTCGGCGACCCAGGGCTGGCGCCCGCGACGGTCGCCGTAGGACATGCAACCGACGCAGATGCGGGATACTTTGAGACCCGAGTTTCCTAGGGTTGTGTATTTCATTGTGTTGGCCATTGTGGTGGGGATCGAGGAGTTCGATCAAGAGCAAAAGGTGGGAGATTGAAGTTTGATTTGGGATGGATTGGAAAGAGGTGGAGATGAACTCTTTATATATGAAAGGTATTGCGGAGAAAGTGAGGTTGAAATTGGCTTGGAGCTCCTCAAGAATGAGGGGTGGCATTCGAGCTTGACGTCGGCCGACGAATCACACGTTCGGCCGATGCAGATGTCACGGCGTTAGGAGGCTTTAAGCGCTCCTAAGTGCGCTTCTTTGCAGCAAGAACATCTTCTTGAACCAGTGACTTGTTGAAGCAGTGGCTGAATGGTTGATCGGCATTCGAAACCCAACATTTAGACTGGAACCCATCAGTCATCGGCGATAAGATTGGTCGGTTTTGTCAACCGTTGTTGAACCCTTCCTCCGATCCTCCGCCTCAGGTGACGCAAAGGCTTACATTTATATCGTTCTTGCTGCTTGATTCTGAGTTCTGTAAGAGAAGCTGTCTGATATGTCCGAACGGCCGCTGCAGTATCCGGGCGCTGAGAAATACAGCTCTGCAGTCAGCAATTCCTTGGACTTTATTTTGTTGCATTCGAGGTCAGGAGGTTATCGTTTCTTTGGCATACCGGTACCTTCGATATCCTATGTAAAGGGTACAGCGGCGTGGGATATACGGCTAGCCAGGACTTGTATCATCGAAAGATCAGACGGAAAGATGACGAAAAATTTCTTGCATAGAAGTCTATGCAAGAAAACAGAAGGATTTCCTAAGGAATGCATGCAGGACATAATGTTATCATGGCAATGCCCAAAGCTCGCTTTTCGACAAATTGCGTCGAATCCATTCTTGGGTTGTCCCGAATAGGAAATCCATGCGGTCTTGAAAGAGATTCCGATCACATGTTGCTGGGCCCTCGTCGGTATTCGTCTGAAGAGCCCGAATCTGATAGTCTGGTTTCATGATCGCTGGATGAAAGCATATTTGGAGCATAAGACAAGGGTCGCGCTTTCATTTACTACCAGTCATGGGTGTTTGCATGAGCTGTGTTGTCATATTGGACTTCTGCTTTCATGATTTCTCAACTCTCCCATGAACCACAACATGATGGTCCAATTAAAGTTTTCGTCTTACTTCCTGCGATGTACTCGTTATGCGGATTGATGGTCAGTAGCCAGTCATCTAAAGGCGTTGTGTTGAGATGAAACAGAGTTCGCAGGGACAACCTTTCTTCATTCTTCATGCATTATGACGTCCCATCACAGAGCCTCATAGGATACACATGGAGATGGCGAGAACACTCCACTTCGATGAAGATCATTCAGATCATTCTCGGAGTGATACTGAACTGCCGAGGCTGGGGAAGATCGAGTACATACGCTCACTTCATGCCTCTGAGCTTATACTACTATGAGATAATGCGATTTATTTCGTCATCCTTGAAACTCTGTCATCTCGCAAAGATAAGAAGTATACTCCCATGGGTGAGATGTTGAGATATAAAAGGTTGCTTGATTCCACGTACTCTCCCACCAGACAACAGTCTAAATTCATCAGCAGCATTTCCAGCGCTAAGCAAGAACCTTCATTCGAGTCTTCCACTTTGCCTTGAAATCGCATCCTTAAAACAACATCCACAATGCAATTCTCAAACCTTTCCACGATCATTGCCCTCACCCTCACCTCTCTCGTCATGGCATCTCCCATTCAAAGTCGAGACGACATTGCTGCCTGCGAAACAGCGACGGCCGCTCAAGAAGTAGCATGCATTCAGAGCTGTAATAAAGACGCAGCGTGCATAACTGCATGGTAACTCTTTCTCTAAACCAAGTCCTGGGTATAAGCTAAAAGTGCTGTAGTTCTGCTGTTGCTGTTCAGGGATATATCAGTTGCGCATAGTCAGGGGATCTGCTATCTGTGTGGAGTTCTGGCTCAAGAAGGTGTATGAGTAGATGGAGTTAGGAAGTGGACTGGAAATTGGGATGGGATAACTGTACAATACTGTATGAAAGACTTTCAACGATCTATTGTCGAAATGTGAAACTTGAAAGGGTATTTGAAAATCAACCACGTGAACAAAAGAAAGTCGGTAAAGGCTTGCAGCAAGATCATACCTTTCATAGACTCCGCATATATTATAGTCCTTCCTCTATATAGAACAAGCCAAGTGGGCAGCAAATATTTGCCAAGAACCGAGAGGTACCTAAGAGGTACGGCATCACGTGAATCCCGCCCCCTGATCGAGCGATTTCCCTGTCCGACGAATTTGACTGCCGGCATGACTCCAAGCTGCAAAAGGTAACTATAAGCTGGTTGTCATTCAATTGAGGTGCAGACAACAGGTTTGGCATCTCTACTGCAGTTGAGGCTGTTGAGCTAGGCTCCAACAGAAGCATTGGGCACCAATCACTTTCAAAAAAGGAAAGAATATATTCGGTAACTATCCAGTAGTCATGTCGCGATTGAGGGTGTTGCCGTTATCTGCAGTTTCGGAGGAGAGATCGGTTGACATTATTCGCTTGGTGGAGATATATCCGCTCTCATAAGACAGGGTCTGCCACAGGGACAACGCTGCTTCACGAACTCGAAAACACCTCAATGACGCAACCTGTCACCCCAACGACTTTTGACAAGTACTCAAGATTTCCTCTCTTTCTCTACGCACTAATGCTCTTTCGTTTCAAGGCCTAAGTTGATTCATTTCTTGTCTTCGCAGAGGGGTTTGCTTCAAAGCTCTGAACCAGAGCAAAAGCTGGCAACATGGCGTCCCCAAGAAACGAAGCCCCATATAAAATATCGACACCCGCCCCGCCTCGCCACTATAGCTCCACCCTTCCCGGGACTCCACAAGCATATAGAGAACCATCACCAGCATCTTCGCTCGGGGACTCATCTACTTTCTCTGGCTCTTCGAGATCTTCACGATCCCGTTCCCGTTCCAGATCTCACTCGCGAGAGCCTCGACACTCAAGCCGCCGCCGACACTCCTACTCTCCAGATCGCTCCCGTCGCAGCTCGTCTCAGAAAGATGAGAAGCCTTGGTTCAAGAAGAAAACGCTATGGACGACAGTTGCCTCTCTCGCAACTGTAGCTTCGCTTCTCCCGACGGCCGTTGCAGCCAACGCTTCTGTCAATGCATCAAAGGCATCAGCAAAGAGTGCGCATCACAGCAAGCGTAGCGCTAATGCTGTTGAGAGAGGGACGCATGCTAGTTTTCGGAGTGCCAAGGCTGGGGAGAGAAGTGCTGCTGTGGCGGAGAGGAATGCAAGGAAGGAGGAGGGGAAGAGGGGAAGAAGTTCGGAATATGGTGGGAGTCTGGTTGCTCACAGAGGGAGTACTGTTGGAGCAAGAAGTGGAGGTGGTAGACGAGACTCTGGAGGGCGAGGATATGGTTATAGATATTGATGATGTAATGAGAAGAGCGTTAGAGTATGAATTGCGTGCAACAGAGGTAGAATAATGAATAGCCGTTGTTTCACATAGCTAAGCAGGTCTGACGACACGATTTCATTGAACAAAACACGATGATTAATTGCTGCTAACTTTGGCGCGTTATGCCTCAAATGAAGGTAAGTACCTCTCAGACGATCCAACCTATCCCAATAAATCGCATTGAACAAATTAAGCAGTTGAAGTTTTCATCTCCTTGTCCTTCTCCTCCTGAGCCTTCCTCTGATTCTCTTTAGCTTCAGCCGCATCCTCCTCCTGATAGCTTAGATTATCTGGACCTTTCAATTGTCAGCACATCGATCCACATCATCAAGAGCTGAGGCTGAACTGACCCCGGACAGGATACTTCGCAAGCTCATCCCAATCCTCCGCGATCAACAGTTCGCAAGCCCGAGTCGAGGTCCCTCTCGGCATCCAAATCTCACGCTTCACACCTTCACCATCGGTGTATGACATCATGTTTAGTTGACGGCTTCTAATGGGTCGAGGCATCGGATTTGGTAGATCGTAGATCTTGCGCGCCTCTTCGATGGGGATCTTGGTCTGTGGTTCCTCGGGGGCGGAAGACATGTTTACGTTATTCTTAAGATTTTGATGTCGACGGGTTTATTATTGTTTTGATGCAGGAAGGAAATCGATTTGATCTGTTGATATATCTAGGTAGGAGATTAGGCAGCAATGTGTCACGAGAATTTGCCTCGTCTTCACGTAAGCCCCTGAAAGCCCTAAGCGAACCCCTAGAATTAGCGAGTGCCAAACTTGAGTGCCTAAGCAGCTACTCATGCTTCAAAAAGTTATAAAGTCATCTATAGCTGTGAGAAGTCCAGATAATCACATTGTATGTGCCGGTCACGATCTGCAGGGAGCAAATTACGGGGTGAATGCACTGGCAACTATACCACCGACTTTTGATCAATGTAACTGACCCTTAGAAAAGGACTATACGATTCCCATAGCACATTTCCATACTCAACTGGATTTTTGAATCACTGATGGAGCTTCCTTTGGACGACGACCCTTGCCAACCACCTCAATCACTTCACAACATCATGACCACTCCACCGGCTCTTGATGATATCAGAAGCTCTCTCCGCAATCGCATACACAGTAGCCTGAAGATGCGTAGCAGGTATCATGGGAATAATCGAAGCATCATCAACAGAAAGCCCCTTCACCCCATAAACCTGCAACTCCGTATCAACGCACCCACCTAACTCCTCCGGCATCAACGCGCAAGCTCCCGATGAATGCGCAAACGTCGAGCTCAAAATACCTAAACTCAACGCTCCCTGGATGATCTCATCATCAGTCACATATTGCGGCCCTGGCGCAGTCTCAACGGGGCTGTAATGAGCAAGTGCTGCGCCAGCCCAATGTTTGCGGTTCCAGCGCACGAGCTCACAGAGAATCTCTTTGTCGATTGGGTTCATGAGCGTGTTGTATTGCACGATGGGGAACGCTTCTGGGTCGGTGTTGTTCAATGTGATTGTTCCGCGAGAAAGTGGTTTCTCGAGAACGGTGTTTTGGACGCCCCAAGCTTGGATGGGAACTTCCCCAGCTGCTGAAGTGTCTCCCAGAAATTGCTCGGTCAAGATCTCCCTCTGTTTCTGGAAACCTGCAAGTAAGGTTTTCTCTTTGGTGTAGCGTGCTGGAAGGAAGTCGAGTGGATTTTGTAAACTGATTTTGGAAGTTATATTCTGATAGTTGGCGGAGAATAACTTGAATGGAAGGAAAGCTACTGCGATGCCACGTCCAGATGCCCATGGACCAGTACGAGTCTGTTCGTACTGTATGGCAGCGGATGCATTGAACGTTGCATTTTGAGACAGACTGTAACCATTGGGAAATGCCAAGTTGGATAGGTTGAAGTTCATGGTCATTGGAGAGTGATCTTGGTAGTTCGACCCCACTGCTGGTAAATCTTTCTTGACGGTAATGTTTGCTGCCTCAAGGACATCTTTTGGACCAATTCCACTCAACATTAGCAAATGAGAAGTGAAGACCCCTCCTGCTGCGAGGATGACTTCTTTCGTGGCGTAGACCTTGCCAACGGAGTTATCGACTCGAGAAATCATTTGTACCCCGTTGGCTATAAGTTCTGCGCCATCATCAAAGAGAATTTGGTTTGCTCTGGTCCCAGTGAGAAGTTTGAGATTTGGCCTTGACTGGATGGGATCGTAATAGGACGCACGAGCGTGACACCGCGTGGCCGTGACATTATTGGTATCGTTGGGTCCCCAATAAGCACCTAGTGGACTGATATAACCCTCTTGTGGCATAGGTAGGCCGTCTTCTCTATAAGAGGCGAAGAAAATCTTCAAATCTGGATCTTGAAAACTTGAAATAGTGACTTGAACGGGCCCATTTCCATACGCAGATTCGTCGTAAGTAATGTTGAAGTATTCCTTCGTTTGTTCCGATGGAGCTGTGAAGTTATTTGTCTTCTTGAAATACGGTGCCAGATCAGCCCATCCCCATCCTTTGTTCCCAAGCTTCTCCCATGCGTCATAATCTGCGTCAGACCCTCGATCCCAGAGCATGCCGTTGACGATAGTTCCTCCTCCGACAACATTGCCAACAGCTACTCGAAAACTTTGATTGCCAAGATTCGGTACTGGTGCGCTGAAGATGTCGTACATGTCTCCAGTATTGAGGATTGTGGCTAGATAGGGAATGCTGGTTGCGGGACGATTGTCAATATATCCATTTTCAATCACGAGTACTGATACTACAGAGAACTTTAGCATCTCCATGTTTTGATAATCATTGTTTGGGATAAATACTGCTTGGATCTTCCGACAGTCGATTTGCTACAACCAGACCTGATGTCCCCCCTCCGACAATGATATAATCATATGTCTGGTTTTGAGCGGCTTCGAAGTTCACATCTGGTGGCTGCTGCGCTGGTGTAGCAAGGATAACACAAAGCTCAATAAGAAATAGGAACGCTGACGAAAAGCTGCGTGCAAACGTTGTTGTGAAGATCAAGGACGAAGAAACCCAAAGTAAGAAAATGCGGGGTCTCATACATCTTCAACTCAGTTCCAAAAACCAAAATGCTGTTACCAGGAAACCGAATGCGATGGATGGTATTCTGCAGTGTCACCCCAGACCCTGCACTTACTTCGTTACCTATTTCCCTCTGCGGGCTGTTTTACCGGCAGTCTTCTCATTGATCGCTCCAAATTTTTCTTGACTAATTCAGCCTTGCAGACCCCGCGTCAATATGCTCTTGCCTTGCATGAGGCCATTGATATGTCTGCAATCGTAATTTGATGCAGGCGAAATATTCGGGTACCTGGATAATGGGTCTATAGTGAGCATGCCAAGCATGGTTGCTAGGTTTGTAAGCTGTTCGGTGAATACAATACTGTTGTGATCTTGCTATCACTTCCATTTCTGCCTGCATAATGAACGTAAGGAATTGACATCAAGAACCCATGATGCGTTGCACTTGGCAACGAACGCTTTCGTAACCAGCACCAAGAGCTCTCGTGCGCTCTTGAGAAAGGCTTGCTCCAATAAATCTCCCAAGAACTAAAAGCAGAAGAATTCTAGACCTCGAGCGCTACGTTCATTTAACAGCATCGACAAGGTCAGCTCCATATACTTGCCTACCACGCACCATTCTCACTCCACAGCTCCTCCCTCCTCTACTGATTCCCAGCAATCAGCGGCAAAAGCCCAGTATAATAATCCAACTTCCCCAACCCGACCCCCTCCTTCCTCAAAATCCCATACGCAGTGGTAACATGAAAATAAACATTCGGCAACGCAATCAAATGCACATATTTTGCCGCACTCATCTCCACCTCATACTTTGGCCCCATCTTTGTCATAGCCACCACATCACCCTGTCCATTGACCGTCTCCTTATCTGCTTCCTTGAGCGTCTTCAGCACCGTCTCGATGCGCTCGAAACATTCGGAGAAGGTGGTGGGACTGCCGGCAAATGTCACGGGTTCCCGCGCTGTGAGGCGGGCGGCGATGTTCTCGCAATATTGGGTTGCGAGACGGATTTGATCGGGCAGAGGATACATGTCTGAGTGTAGACGGGCCGAGAGGAGAGTGTCGGCCTGGGGATGTTTCTCGGCTTGGTGGAGAATGTGGGATAGGGTGGTGAGGATGCCTTGAGCTACCGTGATGGTTCCGTCGTAGAGTGTGTAACCCATGATTGAAAAGGATGTGTGAGAGGACGATGAAATTTGCGGCTAACTTTATGATTTTGAGAAAATCAAGAGTGATGGTCATCGGCGCTTTATTATGAGTGCCTTGTTTTACGTACACGTGCACGGACCGCTGTCGACTCTGTCCTCTCGATCGAAAATTCTACCTACCTAGGCTTGGTACGTTAACGAGGGTTTTGATCATCGCCAAAATTATCAGGGAAAATAGCGACGCATGTATCGAATTGCAATATCCCTTGAGGAGCAGTAATGAACAACTAAATGGGTCCTCTTGCAAGTCGAGGGGAAGCATTGCTTTTACGAGGAAGCTGTTCTCACCAGCACCAGAGAACGTAATACATGTGAATCGATGATGTATGTACTTACGAACATGGGGACAAAAGTCCGTGCGTTCAGGGCATCAGAATCATGAATTTTATTAATTAATTAGCTGTAGACCAGCCACATCGCTTAATTAAGTCGTGTACCCAGAAGTCCTGCTGCTCAATAAGCCCATTGATCCATTCCTGAGGAATTTTGTCCCATTCTTCTAATACTGCTACAACCATTTGAACCTCAGTTGTTGGCTGCCTTAGGCGCCTATGGAGAGCTTGTTTTATTCTCCTCCAGCACTTCTCAATAGGATTCATATCAGGGCTAACTGCAGGATGGGGGAATAGAGTAATACCCATAGAAGTACGCCAAGTAGCACAAATATTGCTAGTAGTCTTGTGGCCGTGAGCAGAGTTGCCGTCTTCCATGAACTGAGGGGTCTTCCCAGGCCCCAAAACAGCCGCAAAAGCAGCTAAAAAATCCTGAATATAAGGCTTGAGTACTTGACCAAGGTAATCAGTTTGTGTAAATGCCCCACTCTTCCCAGTTCCATAAATGTTGATCAATAGACTTTTGTATCCGTAGCCTACAGCACCAAAGAAGTGTACAGGAATAGTACCACCTCTATGCATTTGGAATTGAATGCAGTCAGGATGATAGCGTTCCTTCTTATTCCTAATACACCTCTGCTTGCATTTCTTCCCTCCAACTTAAAATGTGACCTCATCTGAGTACAGTATCTGACTCCATTCCCAAATAGTCCAAAACATGTGTGCTATCCCCCACAGCCACCGCGCATTGGCTTGGGTCTTAGTGAGGTAGGGCTTTTGGCAGTAGATACAAGAGTAGTATCCAGCTTCTTTGCAGCGGCGTTTGAGGGTCTTAACAGAGCAAGAGAGTTGCAATTCATCGTGTATTTGGATCCAATTCAGCACTCTAGTTGCATAGTCGGTGCAAATATACTCAATAATATCTCTAACCTCCTGTTCATTGAGGGATTCTCTGGGTCTCCCTGTGCGTGTAGGGCGCGCTCTTTCAGGCACATCGTATAGTAGGATCTTCCTAACTGTGCTGTCTCCTAGGTGGTAGTAGCCCTGGAGCTGTTGCAGGCCTATTTTAGCGAATTTGAAGAGCCGGCGTATGCCCTCTTTGTGCTTGGTTCTGATCTCTGCACCTGGGAGACGTGGAGACATAGGTGGAGTGGTAAAAGGATCCATAATGGTGGAGTTGTTGATAGTTTAGTCCTAATGTAAAGAGTTTTAATTTCGAGGTTCTACAGCCTGAACGCACGGACTTTTGTCCCCATGTTCGTTACTGAGAGTTAGACAGCAATAAGGCAGTATGGCTAAAGGGTTTAGCACAAGGAGACTCATTCAAAAACCACTTCTCGACGAAACCATCCACTTCTGCGCACCAGACGTACTCGTACCACTAGCTGTCGACATAACTTTAGTAAATATATGAATATTCTATCTCGAACCTATATTCATCGCCGAAAGATTACTCAATGGCAAAGCCGTCGAAGCAGAAAAACTGCACCAGCAACACCGCTATCAGGAGGTTCAGCGGAGCCCTGAACTTTGCAACACAATTTTTTTGAAATTACGATGTCAATAATTACAGAGACAAGATCCCGTTGTGTAAGTACTATTAGTCTTAATAAAGCGTGGTAGAAAGCCTTCTACTAAGATATTATCAAAAGACTTCTTGTCTATTCTGACTCGGGATCGGGAGACAGTGATGGTTTCGTTTCCGACTCTCTCTCCGACTCTGATGAAGACGATGATGACGACGATGATGATTGTATCAACATTTGTTGCGACTTCCACGAGATTGACGAAAGTGGGAAAAGAACGGACTTGACAGTAAATCGAAGCTTGCAAGCTTAGTCTTAGGTTCAGTCCTGGCGAGTTCTTGTTGGCTATGTCGAGTAGCGCAGTCCACAAGATCGTTGCCATTTGCATCACATATCCCGACTTCATGAATACGCCCAGTGCGGATACTGTACTCGAGGTCCAAGAAAATTCGCCTAGTAGGAGTTTCCTCGCTGGCAAGGATCATATCATACAGCTGTAAAGTGTTTTGAAGACTAGGGCCAGATTCCCACGTAGAGGAAATTGCATGATACAGCTCGGCCCGGAACAAGTCGAAGTCATAATTTTGATCCGGAGCATGTGATAGATGCATCATGGATGGCCAGGTTTTGGACTGCGATTGGCGGATGAGTATGCCCACCAGAAATATGGCCTACTTTCCGGTGTTTTGCCATATGCTTGGACATTCGACGACTTGAGAGAGCCTGTCGTCTAACAGCGTATGTACGTCTTGGTACAGAGCACATCCACCTATTGATTCCTAGATGGACCGCTCTCGCATGTTTCGTCGCATTCTTTTTCCAGGAAAAGGTCTTCTTACAATGATACTCTTGTGCTAGGGGGCATGCGTGCCTGACGCCCTGATGTACCGAACGAGCATGTTCCTGTGTAGCATTCTCCAAGTCGAAGGCGGCAATACAACTGCATTCTCCTGCTAGGGGGCAACGATACGGCTTGATACCCTGATGGACTGACATTCCGTGGGTCGTGGCATTTCTTTTCTGGGAAAAGGTTTTGTCGCAGTCGTGCGAATTCGCAAAAGGACATGGGTGTGGCTTGATGCCATTGTGGACTGACCTTGCATGGTTTTTTGCAGTGCTGACCCTTGAAAAAGTCTTGTTGCAACTGTAATCTTTCGCTAGAGGGCAAGGCACCATGATACCCTCATGGGCCGTCTTTGAGTGGTTCCTTGCGAGAAACCGTTTGGGGAAGGTCTTTGCACATTTGAGTTGTTCTGCCATAGGACAAGCGTATGGTTTCTTAATACCCAGATGGATCAGCATTGCATGGTTCGTCGCAGACCTCTTACGGGAATATGTCTCATCGCAGCTGTACTCTTCTGCCAGAGGGCAAGGATAGAGTTTGATGCCCTGGTGAATCGACTTTGCATGGCTTGTCGCGGAGCGCTTGTGTGAAAAAAGCCTGGGACAATCGTAGATTTCTGCCATAGGGCAGGAGTATCGGGCTCAGCTCCTTGGGCGGACGGGAGCCGGCGATCGTGTCATGTTGATGTGCTGTGTCGTCGTGCAAGATGTTTGGAGGGAGATGCTGAGATGTCGAAAGGGATGATCTTGCCTGCCTAAGGCACTAAGGCAACTGCGCACGAACGACAAAAGAAGCCCGTAAATTTGGGCAGAATCTAAATCCGTGATTAGTCTTGGACAAATACCGTATCCCATTCACCTGGTCCACGATTACTTTCTATGCCCACACACAGATCGAAGCGCAGAACAGAACAGAACAGAACAGAACGCTACTCTAGCAAGCAATCGAGCGCATCACCCTGAATACCTACCTGCGATCCGTCGGCCCCTCTTCCACCATGCACCCCAACAAGAGAACGCTCGATACAGAGGAGGGCAGCGACGATGAAAGCAGAGGCTATGACTCCGAGGGGGCAGAACCGCAGAAAGGAGGTCGTCGCGGTAGAGGCAGAGGGTTGAAGGTTGCGAGCAGCGAAAAGGAGAGCTTTAATTGTGGCGAAGAGGCGCAGGTTCTGCAGGAGGAGCACTTTTGTAGTGAGCTGGATTCCCAGAAGAGATTGGGCAGTCTGGGGAAACCATCCGAGTCGACAAGAAATCCTATCAAGCTTACCCTTGGTGCTACCGACAAGGCGATCCAAATGTCAGGCGTGGTCTATATCTCCCGTATTCCGCCATTCATGAAGCTACACAAATTACGCTCCCTTCTTGAAAAATACGGCATTATCAACCGCATATTCTTGGCACCCGAAGAATCTGCAGCACGCACGCGGCGGGTACGTATTTCTCATACCTATATCTTTTCGACATATTGGGGAGTGGCATGCATCCGTGAGTGTTGAAAAACGCTGAAGTTGCTTCCTTCGAGTGAATCTTCTGCTGAGCAGCTCGAGCCATTTCTCATCATGGAATAAAAAAGCTAACATGACTGGATAGGTACGCAACAGCCGCAACAAGCGTAAGCTCTATACAGAAGGATGGGTAGAATTCGTCAACAAGAAGAATGCTAAGGAGGCGTGTGAGTTATTGAATACGCGGGTGATTGGCAGAAAGAAGAGCGGCTATTACCATGACGATGTGTTGAACTTGAGATACCTGAAAAATTTCAAATGGAACAACCTAACAGAGTATGTAATATCTTATACCCATCATGAACTCACAACTCTCGAGTCGTGTGTTTTGTTCTCACTGACGAATTTAAAGGCAAATAGCAGCAGAAAACGCTGAACGAGCTTGCCGGATGCGTGTCGAAATCAGTAAACAAATCAAAGAGGACAAGGATTTTGTGCGCAATGTTGAGAAAGGAAAAATAATGAAGACGAGGCAGGCTAAGGCTATGCGGAAGGAGGGTGCTTCTTCTACCAAAGCTATTCCGGCGCAGCGATGGACATTCGATCAAATACCTTTGGCAAAGACGAGGGCGCAAGACAAGCAGCCGGAGCAGGTTAGACGGGCCTTGGAGATGATTTTCTAATTAGATATTTGCCGCAAGTAGCGTTGAGTAGTGGGCGATTGTCAGCATAAAATTCTCTTAACCACTCTTCCGGGTCGATTCACTATGCATCATTCAAGATGATGAAGATGACTGGCGCCGAGAATCTGCCTTGATGAGTGAGGTATACGCCAATGCAGTGGTAAACATTGCAGCGGCCGGTGCCAAAGACGGGTCCGTGGGTTTATTTTTCGAGAGAGATGTTGTTCGAGAGTCCAAATATCACGTCCAGATAAGCGACGAGGAGATATACGAATTCCGAGAACCGCGCTTGTATGAACGATGTTTGCAGAACACATGCCTCACATCTCGAGGCTGGTGCTTCCAGGAACGATTCTTAGCGCGACGTACATTGCACTTTACCAGACACCAGATCATCTTGGAGTGCAGGGATGGGGTGCGCTGCGATTCAAATCCAGACGGACTTTCTGCTTCGACATGGAAGGTCTACGCTCCTAAGCGTATAATGCCAACGGGTAGAGATCATCCCGGCGCATGGTTCGAGGCAGTCTCAATATACTCTGCCACCCAGTTGACATTCGCCAGAGATAGATTGGTGGCAATATCCGGCGTTGCACGTCAATTCCAGAATATGACTGGAGCGCGGATTGTTGCAGGTTTATGGGAACCAGCTATAGAAAGGCAACTCTGCTGGAGAGTCGACAAAGACAAAATCACTACTTCATCCTCTGTTCCAACTCTGCCGACCCAAATGCCCACGGCACAGACTATATATCAAGCGCCATCATGGTCATGGGCTTCCATAAATGAGCCTGTGAGTTGGATGCTCTACACCACTCCTCACAAAGATGAACAAATATCAAGTCTGATCGAGGTTCGGAATGTTTACTTGGTTCCTAAAGGAGAGGATGCTCTAGGAGAGTTAGAAGATGCGAGTCTAACTATTGCGTGCGGCCCAATGATCAACTATGAGACAATCATGTCGAATCCCCAGCGTTATCTAGACAGTTTCTACGCTTTCAAAAAGGAAGGCGAGAAGGATTCAGACAATGGCTATCACGAGCTATGGCACAAAATTTGGTTTGACGATGGACATAGAGGACAAACAATCGACCAGCCTATATTTTTCATGCCCGTTCCAGAATTCATTACTGAATATTCAGGTCCGGATGAGATTGGCATACGTGGATTGATGGTGACAGGAGCAGAGACGCGTGGCCATGGACACTTCCGCCGCTGGGGGGTATTTGATTTAATTTTTACTTTCAGATCCTATAGGGCTCTGGTGAAGAGGCTTTTACGCCAACCTGGTTCACTGATGGACAAGTCCATGTACCAGTCTGATCTAGGACCAGATCAACGACCAGGCAAAGATGATATACCAAAGTACACTATCACTCTCGTCTAGATTTTATTCGATTTGGAGGAAAGGATTTCTGTTCAGCAAAAGGAAATTACTTTCGATGCTGATCCAGAACAGAGTAAAGCTCAGGAGGAGGTTGAGAGGGAGGACTGGCGAGAGGATGTAGGAGAAGGTGGAGAGAAGATGGGAGAGACGTGGAGAATGCTGGGTACCCTAGAATACGAAGGAGAGCATCATGGTCGACATGAATGTTACAATACAATTTAACGAATGATAAAAGTCTGCTCAAACCGGCAATTCAGCACGTACCCTATGCCAGGATGTGACCGAAACAAATGCATGCCATCACAACCTCACCCTATCTAATCCATTCCCCACCCTCAAAGCTCATCGACTCTCGAACCTCCCAACTTAAAGAGACGGCTCGCCTCTTCCAAAGCGGACTTATCGGGCATGCCTACCATCATTAGCGCGTGGCGAAACAATATCTCGCACGTGACATACACAACAAGCATCTCTCCTCACACTTAGACTCGCTCTTGCCTCCCTTACAGAAACAAGTAATCTTGTTTCCATTAGCCTTGCAAGTAGCAGTCTGCTCCGAGAGCCCGCAGAACTCCTTGCAGTCATCCTCGTCCTCTTTCTCGCAGCTGGATGCGGTGGCGGAGAATGAGGCGGCTGGGCATGTTAGAAAGAGCTCAGAGGGGAGAGGAAGTGAATGTACCTCTGAAAGGGCTGGCTACTGCGTCGGTTGCGAGGAGGATGGACATCTCTTCGTGGGCGGGGACTGCTATCGTGAGTGATGATTCTTGGATGGATGATGAACGAGGCTTACCTGGGAGGCGTTGGATTGACATGGCGGATGCCACGACTAAGAGAGCCGAGAGGGCGAAGGCGGACTTGAAGAACATCATGATGAGAAGATTGTGGAACGTTTGATTTGGTTTGTGTTTTGTGAGAGTTGATAAGTGTTGTTGATCTTATCGTGAGGTTGAGGTCCAGGTGATGTTGATGACGCTTGTGTCTCAGCTAAGGATGCGCTAGTCAACCGAGGTCATGGGGCTTGGCACGTGCTCGCTTGCCTGTTTTGTGAATCACGACGGGAGGTGGAGATCTTGTTCGGAATGAATCTATCAATGGCGCTTGATTATTCGTTCTATCTAGTCGGAGTCACGATGGGAAGGTCCGAGTTGCTGATTTCGGATTCTGCGAAAGCCATTTCTTTGATCCGATAGAAAAAAGTGGGACATTCCAACTCGACTTATTGTGGAAACGACTCACAAGTACATAGATACCACTTCAAATGCTCACTTGCATACAAGTAATAACATTTCGGCTTTGAGATACGAGTTATACTTACTTGCCATATAGCCAAAGCAACGTTGAAGAGCTTAGAGTTATATGACTAGATGAATGAAATGAAGACTTGCCCTACGTTTGGCAGGAGATCAACGCTGCGACGCTGCGACGCTCCAAACACTTCCATCTCCAAAAGCACCTATGTCATTCCAATCACGTAATAGCATACATTATGAAACTTTGATTCTTCCTTGGTGATAAGAATAAAGAAGTGAGTCTTCAAAAACTTGACAACAACTTTGCACTTGACAATTACCTGCATTTGACAATAGTCCACACTTGACGGCAGTCGCCAAGCACCTAAGAAAAGATGGTATCAATACCTCCATATAATCTTCAAGTTCATCAAGCTAGAGATATCCCACAATCACACATCTACCAAGTTCCACACCGAACCGGCGGCTTCCATTCCCCTTTCTGCCAGAATGCCAACACAATAGAATTATTTGTAGAGAAACGAATGCCGAAGGCGTTATTTATCGTTTTCCAGAGCGTCAATAATAGTCGTGGTGAAAAAGTGAATAAAACAAGCGCAAGTAAAAACAGCTATTTCCGGCAAAAATTATACTCGTTCAATTGTTCATTTCGAAACTTTAATATCTTCAATGTTCTCTCTCGAAAAATAGCAGCTTTAGTCAGAAACTATACTTATTCACTTGTTCATGTCGAAACCTCCATGTGTTCACTCATATCTATCGAGGGTATATAAACAGCTCGAATTTCTGACAGAATAAAAATTCTCAACAACACGCTTATCAATCTGGAGAACGAGCTTCAAGGCATGGGCGCCCGGCCTATAGCATAGCTAGCAATGTAACGGGTTCAGAACTTATTTTTAACGCGGGAACTTAATGAAATAATCTTGATGATATAAAATTGTGAGAATAATCGTTAATTAGTGTCAAGAAATTATCATCTATCTAAACACAGGCAATGAATAACAGCAACCAGCATTTTGACAACAAAAGATACCAATCCAAACATTCCTGCATTTTCACAGAAAACTCCACCCATAATCCTGAACCCCCGGCTACAAGCCCCGGCTCCGTCACAAGCATAGAAATTGCCATATCCCGTGTTGTCGTAGATAGTTTCCAAAGAACCTGGAACCGGGAACTTGGGAGTTAATATACTCCACATATGGGCGCCTGAGCGTCTTAAGTTTAGCTATGCAAGTTTGTTTTCGTATGTCCTATCACAAATGGAGCGGCTTTAGGAAGTGAATACAAACAAACCTACTCGAAAGTTGCTTATGAGAGCCTGAGCGCCTTAGATTTGGCCATACAATTTCTCTTTCGAATATCATATTCCAAATCGCGCGGTTTCAAGCAGTGAATACAGAAGAACCTACTCGAGAATCGAAAAAGAAACAAGCACGTGATCCTAAAGAAGTATATAATGCTCCAGAACTTCGGATTCCTCAGCCACCTCAAGCATGGCACAAGCTCCGCAGCAACAGGGATACTCATCGACAAATTGCGCATACCATTCTCGGTTCACTGGTGGCTCCCGGCTCCTTGGTCCCGGCTTGGGAAAGAAAGAAAGGTTAGACATTCATATCTCCATATGTCGTGAGAAGGTTTGAGAGTTTGTGGGAGTGGTTGGGAGGTGTGTTGCGTTGACGGCGGTAGTTTGTGTTGATAATAAGTAGTGGATAAGGTGATAATGTGTAAGTGAGATTGGCAATAAGTGAGAAACCTGATAACGAGAAATAATTTGATAAAAGGAAAAGCTTGACATGAACTCCAGAAACCTGACTTACATTATACTTCTAAAGAACAATATTCCGTTCGTTCTCACAGAGCCCGCGCCCGCGCCCGGCCATCTCCAGCTTTGACGGACTTCTTCTTCTTCTACTTTTCAATTCCTGTTAGTTTCTCGAGCGCTGGGTTCGTTATATTTATACCCCAAAAGAACCCTGACAACTGTTTCCCGAATATTCACTCTTCCTTTCCGACCCTCTCGCAGCTATTCCCTATTTGCCATCGCTCCACTTCTCTGTCTACTCCTCTCCATCGACCCTCGCACACTTATTCACTCCCCACCACCCTCTCCTCTTTCGCACCTCCCATTCACTCCTCCCCACACCCATCCCCAAATCTCTCCTCTCCCCTAGCCCCCCCTACCTCCCTCCTCAAAGGATAAATACGCCCCCCCGTCTCCCTTCCTCTTACCCATACCTAGACACCACAAACCTCAAAGCGTCGGACTGCAGCCGTCTCATGGCTCTGGCTCCCGCTAGCCACTTTGCTGAACGATGATGAACTACCCTTATTACTCTTATGATAGGCGATTTGCGCTGCAAGGAGGAGTAGTTAGTTGTTAGCAAAGAAAGAGAGATGCTCTCTGCTGTTCAGAATAGGTTTGTTGTTACGAATAGTTTTGTTGTCGGTTGAATGCTTGTTATGGAAAGGAAGTAGTGGAATGAGATGATCTATAGAGATGTTTGAGAAGTCGGGGAAAGAGTGGGATGTACAGAGATTTGATAAATATTCTCGTCTTAAAAAAAAGCTTTTTATTACAAGAACGCACTTCTGGGGCAAAACATAGTCTGAGATTGAAATTGGTTCAAGTGCAGTTGTCAATGCTGGATTTGAAAGGGAGAAGGAAGAGATAGAAAATAAGTTCGACAGAGATTCTCGTCCTAGAGAAGTCCTGACTAGAAGAAGAACGCGCTTCTAGGGATCATATGGTAGAAAATGAGCATGGTTGTTTTGTACATCCCAAATTTAAAAGGAGAGGAAGAGGAAGAGGGACAAGGTATTATGCATGTCCTTGTTCACGTCGATATTCGAACCTCTTTACATGTTGATAGTCACTTGACCCTACATCACCCCAGCATTTCACATTCACCACATCACTTCACACATCACATCACACCAAATCATCGTTCAAATCAAATCTTTCAAATCCTCATCAATTCAATTCAATTCAACTCAACCCACCCTCACCGCCAACCACCAACAACCACCAAACTAACTATCAAAACCCTCCTCCCCGCGCCACACTCCCCCAATGCAGCAAGCAGCCTTTCCAAACAAGCGCGCGAAAAATCAGAATATGCGAAAAAATCGAAATAAAGAACCAGCCCTCGATACTCTCAAGCCAAGCTAGCCGGCGAGATATATGACAGTAGGGATTTGTTTGTTTGTTTGTATGCACTCCTTATGTGCAAGGATTCAGCACGCTAGAACGTGTTTTGAGATCTCCCCCCCATCCCTCTCTTCTTCTTCAACAACAAAAGTACCACCAAGCTAGAGATCTCTTCAAAGCAGATCAACAAGAAACCCACCACCCAGCGGAAAATGGGGAAAGAGAACAGACACACATTCGAATAGAATCGGAAGGAAGAAGAATGTGCGTGAGATACGGGGTATCGGTGAAGTAGAGTAGAAGTCGAATTCGAAGAAATCATGCTATCATGTAGGTAGCTAGCGTGAAGCGTACGTGCGTGTATGCGGAAAATCGTAAAGGGGCGTAATGTCTATCTCCAAGGAAGCGAGAGATAGATCCGTAAAGAAGAAGGAGGATGATATGCGTATCGACGATTGCGGGAAGAATTTCCTTTCTTTCGGGAAGATCCAGAGGTGTGAGGAAGATTGTCGGCTACGCATTCCAAAGATAACCACCCCGTAACCCATCCAATGCCGTCCGTCAACAAACTTCCCCATCCATCCATCCATCTACAACAACGACACAGCACACACAACCACCAACCCTAACACATAGCCCGCCTCCAACCTCGGCGCAGCGCCCATATAATTCGCCGGCAGCGTGTTGCTGGCCGTGGCACTCGCACTCACAACCGCAACGCCGGTCCCGGTTCCGGTTGCGAGGCCCAGCGCGGAGGTCGTCGAGTTTGAGATCGAGAAGGTGGATGTTACCGATGCGACGACTTGCGAGACGGTGATTGTTTTCGTCATGGTGGCGGTGGATGTTACGGTCGTGGTGGAGGTGGTGGAGGATGAGGAGGAGTCGGCGAGGACGGGGGAGAGGAGGGCGATGAGGGGGAGGATGGTTGAGAGTCGCATTTTCGTGGATTAGCTGTTCGCGAGTGAGGTTGGTTGAGGTTTGTTTGTATGATCGAAGAGAGACTGTGTGTATGCGATTCGTGCTATGCTTTCGTAGATGTGCGATTCGAGATTTTGCAGATGAGATCGAGAGAGAGTTTCCAAAAATCAAATCCTCCTTCTTCTTCTTCTTCTTCTTCTTCGTAGTGATATAGCTCGGTCGAGGGAGACTAAGTATTGTGCTCTTGCAGGTATGTTTGAGCTATTGTGACGGGTGTGCGTGCGGGCTGGCTGTTCGCGACAATGATGTCTGATGGCTAGCTATTGTCTCAATGAGCGTGAGTAGATTGATTGCGTTAAACGAACTGGCGTTTGTATTGTATTATACGTAGTGAGCGAGGTGGAAATCGAATCTGTCAAAGACGATAATGGATAGACTTTGCCAACGAAGTCTGGTGGTTGTTTTTTTGTTTGTGGAGGAGCGAAGGAAGGATCGTGAGATGGGATGGGATGCGATGCGACAGAGGGTGAGATGGGTGGGTTAAAGTGGAGAGGGAGGGAAATGGATGGGTGGGTGGGTAAAATGGGGGAGATTTGGTGCGCGGCAACATGGAATTGGATGGTTGACGGAGGAGTAAAGAGGGACCTGGACCAGGCCAACAGCAAGCAACACAATTTACACACCGACCAACGCAACGCAATTGCAACAATGGGTGAGATGAGATGAGATGATGTCGGACAGAGACAGTTCAGATGATGATGTGAAGACGACTTGTAATTATTCCTTCCATCCAATCTTTCACTTTTGGAGCCCTCGAAGCAGGAACTGCCCTCGTGCTACAGTACAGCAAGCTCCTTCCCCATCTTCACCAAATCAGCGTCCCCTCCCCATATTTCCAGCACTCTTACTCACCGAAGCCCGCAAACCCAACACGTCCCTCCCCCAAGAAAATCCTTCCATCCTCCTCTGCAGCCCTCAAGCAAAAAAAACGCCCAGCGCAGCGCATCCCGCCGTCGCACCGCAATCTTAAATTCCTTACCCTAAGGACGCACATCCGACCAGGGCACCCCTTGTCGCGCGCATGGTCGGCCCTGGTGTAATCTGACACTCGCCCCGTTTCATTCGCCCACGTCGGCGGGTTCCTGACGTTAGCGCGGTGCTTTATTGGAAACGGCGTCCCTGGTACCTGATCCGGGATCTTGGCGGCGAGATGGGAGAAAAAGATTGTGTGTTGATGAATTTTTTTATTTTTTTTCCGTTTGGTGGGGATGGGTAGGTAAGGTATCCATTATCGTGGAAGGCGGGAGGACGAGATGATTGTTCGTGTGGAAGAAATGATATAGAGAAGGAATGTTCAAATATCCATCAGGTCGCAGAGTTGGGACCATAGTTGTTTGCTTTTGTTGGAACATTGCGCAAGTAAGTTTAAATCAGGCCTCTCTCTCTCGTTTCGAAACAGAACAACCAGCGCATCGCATCGCACCGCATCGCATCGGACCTCATTCACACACACAGCCACGTGTGCGACAGATAGACAGACAGCAGCCACCGCCTTTTCCCATTTTCCCTCCCGAGGACAAGAGAAGACCCGGGAGGAGGATTTGTGCGATTGATTGCACAGGCAGGGACGAAGGGATGTTGATGTCGTGCAAGGTAATTTACAGACAGAGAAAGAGAAGGGAAGGTTGGAGATGAGATCGTTTCCCGCACACGCACGCGGCTAATCTGGGGTTGGAGATACAGTACAGTGCAGTCACGAGGGAGTTGAGCCGCGGTCGGGCATCGCATGGGATGGGCTATCTTTGGGGTTCTTGCTTCGGTGGGTTTGCGAAAGGGACCGAGGAGTGAGGGATGAGGAGGGAGTATATCCTCAATGTCTGACATCTCAAGAAATTGGGCGCATCAAGTAATGCTGGTTTTCTCCATGCAGCAGACGCTTCGCATCCTGAAGAGCTTATATCCCTCGCTTGTCCAACTCGAGGACACTACCTAGGGAGGTAGGTAGGTGGCTTTCGCGACCTCGGCCAAACAACCATTTCCGGTCTCGCTCTCTCCTTTCCTCCCCCGGTGATCGTTTTGTGTTCAGATTCATATTGTTTCGAACAGTCGTTCGTCGTTCGTCATTTTCTGATTGCGCAAGTGTTTGATTTTCACCGCTAGAGGTTGAGATTTTATGTCTGTGATTCATTTCCTTGCAAGGCTTCGGATTTGCTTTTTGTGACGGGCTTCGAGAAGGCTTCTTTTTTTGCGAAAGCTTTTGCTGCGCGATATTTTCGCTGTGCTTGCATATAGGGGCTGTCGCTGGTGTACAGTAGTAATGCCAGTCTGCCAGTTGTCGAGTGCAGCAGAGAAGGAGTTGTGTTACTTTACTGCTGCATCTGCACAATTTTCTCTCTCGCACCAGATGAGAGGGAAACACCTCAATCTCTCTTCCCAACTCACCCGCGATGGTTTCATCTCAATCCATCTCATTCAATCTCCCCAGTTTCAATCGCCTCTGTTCGTCTCATCTCATCTCATCTCATCTCATCTCAAGCACATCATCTCTCTCTTCCCCACAAAAGTTTGATCTCCTCATCCCATCTCATCTCATCATCTCCTCATTCCCTCTCAGACCCAAACACCACCCTCTCCTCTGTACTTCATAATCTTGGCGAAACAATCTCCACATCACTACAAACCTCTCCTCTGTATCCAAACTCCACATCAGTATTCATGAAGCTACCGGCGTTTGATCTCCCACACAAGCCTTCTGTCAACCTGGAACGCGGGTATTCTTTCGATCGGGAGCTTTAGCCGCGTCGCTCAAACGCGCTGCGTTTGGGAGTCGCCACTGCAGACTGGATGGGAGCGTTTGATGGGTTGATTGCGGAGATTATGGATGGGGATTCTGGGAGTGTGGCGATATTTTGATGGCCGTGGAGGAGGAGGGACGCAGGACGTAGATGAAAATGGGAGGAAGTTGATGGCACGTGAGTTTCACGTGACTGTGTAGTACTTTAAAATGAGGTTGCGATTGGTGATGCTTATTCTTGAGGGAGTAAGTCAGATACAAGGCCTCCGCGTACAGAGTGTAGTGTACAGGGATGTCAAGTATCTAGTCTTTCAACAAGCTAGCACTTCTCAAAAACTTAAAACCAACCTCACGTGCACAAGTCTCCAGACCACCATCATATTTTCAAGCTTTTGAACATATATGTATGTATGTAGGTATATGAAGAAATATCCTCCCCTCACATCATCCGAAGCGAGTACATCAAGCAAAGCACAAGAACTTCTCCGTTGCCTTTCTCGGCTCGCTTGACTTGGTAGAAACTTATGACCTTGCGTTCTCCTTCTTAAGACTTGGTGAGGCCTGCAACTTCACTGCTTCGTCAAGAAGCTCGAGAGGAAATACCGACCCTCCTTTGCAACAATCTGACATCCTTTCACTCTCTAGCTCGACAGAGCAACGGTCGACTCTACTATCAACGAACTTTCATTCCCCTCATCATCTACAAGCACCGACGATAATCTCCTTACACGCAGAAATAGCGCCATACATCCGCTGGACAACGGTAAACTCGAAGATATACTTTACCTTCACCACCCAGGCAGCCGGAGGTCGAAATCGAGATTTCGCGGCTGCGTTTTTCGTTGGTGTGGGTTTTGCTCCACTTCCTCCACCACTTCCTCCCCCTCCACCTCCTCCAGAACTAGAACCAATAAAATACCCATCTCAACCCTCTCATCAGCCCCTCTTATCCCATCTCCCCCCCCTTCTCTCCCAAGAACCAGCCAAGAAAAGAAGAAAAATAAAGAAAGAAAGAAAAGAAGAAAAAAAACTAACCACTCAATCCCAACAACTCCCCACGCCGCACCACCCGTCAACGCATCCCAACGCCCCGATGGAGAAATCAACATGGTTCACGTCGCATGCGGCGCAGGAATCCATTACTGTTACTGTTATCGTATTCCTATTTTCTGTCGGAAAAAAGTGGAATAGAGAGGCGGAGAATAAAGGGAGGGAGAAGAAAGGAAGGGAACGGAAGAGGGGAAGAGAGGGGAAAGAGGAGGGGAAAGAGGAGGGGAAAGAGAGGGAAGAGGGAGAGGGAGAGGGAAGGAAAGGGGAAAGAGGAAAAGGCAGAGAAGGGAAGAAAGGGAGAAAGAAAGAGGAAAAAGAGCGTACCCTTTTCCACCCACGTTATCCGTACTCCCGATATTCGTTATATGTAACTGGTCCCCGCAGTATTGGGCTTTGTAGAGGTTGTGCATCCATGGCATACCTGGGTTGCTTTAGACAGCGAAAACAATCGTATGGTGAAGTAGGAAAGGGAAAGGGAAAGGGGGAGGAAAGGTAGAGGGGAGGGGAAAGGGGGGGAAGGGGAAAGGGAAAAGGAGGGAGGGGGGAAAGAGGGAGAAGGGGAAAAGGGGAGAGAAAGGGGAGAGAAAGGGAAAAGGGGAGGAAAAGAGTACCGAGAGCGGCTATCATTGCGCTATCCGAGGAGATAGATCCGCAGGAGCCGGGCGTGGAGAATTGTTGGTAGATTGTTCCTATGCCGGTGTATCTGGTTTGTATTAGTGAGGTTAGTTAAGTGAAAGGAAGAAAGCGAAGGGGAAAGGAAGGGGGGTTTACGTTGTGCGTTTTGGGATGGTATGGTTAGTGGAGAGATGGGGGAGGGTTTCGTTGTTAGGGAAAGAAAGGGATAGGTTATTTGATAGGAGGGCGGTTGTGGATGGAAGGAGAGATGGGAAGAGCATTTTGAGGGCTAAGGGTTGATATGTATTGATAATTTGCGGTATTAGGGGATGGGAGAGGAAGCTGGAGATAATTAAGATTTAAAGATAGGATCCATGGTGTGAGAGAGGTCATTGTGATTCTTGGTAATGGGGTCGTTGCATTCAGAAGTTTTGTGGTTGTTATTCGAGGGGATGGTTTTGTGATTAAGAGTACGGGATTGATAATTCGGTTGGGATGGAATGGAGTGGCGTGGCGTGTGAAGCACAGAGTGATGTCAAGGCCTTGTTTAGGTGCATCTTGAGGTTTGGTAGTTAATGGCAATAGACGGGTATTTTGATTGACTAGTATGGATTCAAGAAAGAGCGAAATCGAGCTACCCTTTGAGTGAATCTGAAATATTTATGAGTCACACGCTTTTGCCAGAAACCCATCTCCAAAATCAAAGGTCTCCAACAAGTATAAATTGACCAAGAGTTTCAGCCTACATCTTCTCGGGGGATGGTATACTCGACTATATTGCTCCAGAAATGGTGTGTTCTTTTCGAATTGGGCGTGCTTGACATATGCTCTTCATCTGCTCGGGTGGTTGAAATCTAGTTATGCTTTTGATTTCTTGAGTCTAATACCACTTTTGTGCGCTTTTTGTCAACTCTTTTTCTTTTGTCGACCATTTTCACGTCTTCTGCCACGCAACTTGAACTGTGCGGAATAAATTCAACAGTTTTCCAGCACAACCGGTCAAGACTCAGTGAATATCAGGATCATGTTGTGCCATTGCACTCTACCTTTTACACATAGAAGATGAAGACATCTTCTGGCAGTCTTTGATCAAAGTGGTAGATGAGAAAATAGCGCCAAAAATTACTTTATGTACTTGTTTGAACTACTTTAAGGTGCAGTTGGAACTGAAGAGCGCTATCAAGCCACTCTGGGTGAATCTCCAGGTCCCATCTATCCTCAGGCTGCCTCGTTTTTTATCGATGAACGAAAATTTCGAAGTTTTGGATTAGTATAAAATGACCATCGAATAGGTTCGTGGACTCAGTGGCAGACGGGCGTCCTTTGCGAACATCGTATTCTTGGTATCTGATCTTGATCTTTCTCCACGAGATGCATTCTGGGGTCCCGATCAAACGCTTTCCAAGTGAACTCGCTGCTAACTAAATTTCCGTTGTCAAATTCTTTAGTATTTCACATCAAACTTCACGGTTGTAGTCGAAGTCTACGAGATAAAATAAATTGACAAGCATATCATCCCTCAACATCGAAACTAGGGGTAGCTGCATATGAAACACGCTGCCCAGAGTCGTAGACCGAGCTTCCACACACACCGGCTGAGTCTGGATCACAGAGGAGATGTGAAGGATAGAAGTATGTGAAAGGTTGCTTTATATATCTACGTGTAAAGGGAGAGTTTGGGAAGTGTCATACACGCGATGTGAGTTGAGTCAGAAGTGAATCTGAGAAGGAGTTGATGAGGCTGAGGATCTTGAAGAGAAAATAGATGTCTAAATAAATTCACCAATTGCTCCTGACTCACAACCCCAGCGGAGCAAGAAAAGACCGAGCACCGAGAAGTATAAATAAACCAGACGGCACGGAGAAACTTGAACCTCCATCCAAACGAAAGTACCAGTTCAACCTCAAATCAAGAGGAAGCTCGCTCCCTTACATTGGGCCGTGGAAAGTTGGGTGGGAGAGTGTGAGCCAGGACGAAGATGCCAGAGACGCTTTGGGTAGAATTAACGGAGAAAATGAGAGGATGGGATATGAGAATATGAACGTTATTAGTAGTAATGTGGTGTTGTCAACAAATATGTGTACTGTCATGGAGACAAACGGCTCAGGGAAGTTACTACGTCTAAAGTCAGGATGTGTACATTGCGATGTTGGCTCCGGGCCTAAAATTTCTTTAGCCATGAAGTAGGCCTCATGCTGTTTGTTGTCACTCTCCAGTCTCAACTTTTGTTGACACAACATCTCTTATGGCCCGGCGGAGGGAGAACTACAGTGCTGTAGACAGACACTTCTTGGTCAGTGGGGTTTTTTTGGGCTTGGCTCCTTATCCTTCCTTGTTCCTGGGAGAGGGTTGGTCTATTTATAACCCTCGATATTAGCTCGCACACCGAATTCGAAACGGTCAACATGTGGAATCGAGTCATAGTCTTAGAAGATGTGTCAGATTCACTAAGAACACTCGAGTGCTCCGATCACGGAGTTGTGAATAAGTAAAACGAAATTGGTGCGTAAAGTTCACTGACTCATTCGAGTGCTCACTAACTGTTATTTTCGAACTATATATATGGCTTTTTCTGACAGAGAAGTCTGCCCTCTTTCTCACTGGCTTCAAGAGGGTCTACAAGGTGATTGAGAAGGGTAGAATCGCCGGCGGCAAAGAAGCACCCAATACGCTCAAACTCATTGATACCGTCAAATTGCAACTCTTTTCCAAAACCATTTTAATGCTGTTGTCGATTCTCTTTTCATTGTCATTCCAAATAAGTTTGCTTGTTTGATCCAAAATCCAGATTCCACCTATTACATCCTTCTAAGACACAAACGTACAGACTGCCCTTCAACCTCAAAGCAATGGTTCCAAGGTAACCGGGAGCATGGCTGCGACTCTTACATCGCCCGTGTTGGCATCAACCTGCAGTTTGCAGTTTCTGGAGAGAGAAAGGCTCCGTTTTATGCCCGTTTCGGATAAACTTCGGCTAGTTGGATCTACCTAGGACTTGTGTATTACGACTAGGCAAACGGATTCACCTGTTGTCTTCGAGACTGTCCATCTTTCACGATTGTCTCGTCTTGGTCATTCACTTCTTGCAAAGAAAAACAGAAACTGAGGTTTGAAGAACCAGGAAGATGAAAATAACGCGGAAGCCAAAGTAGAGTCGAGGGTGAGGTTGAAGCTTTAGGCTATAAATAATACCTGTCTGGACTCAAGAGCGACAACAATGCTGAGCTAACATCACAGAATCTTGGCTTATTCCACCAGCCCGGCGCTTTTGAGGTTCGATGGAAAAGACTCAAGGAGAGACAACCAAGCTCCTGAAAACTCCTAAGTCTTCTTTTCTCCTTTCTGGACTGCTGCTGTCGCTTTCATTATTGCTGCCAAGTAATTTACTTTCTGTTCATGCTTTTGGGAAGACTTCAAAATCTCACTTGCAAGAAATTGGATAAAGAGTTACAAAATACCGGGGCGTATAAGGTTGATGTACAGAGGAAGCTTAACACAGGCGTGTTCTGTCCACGATTTTCATGTTTGCTGGATGTGAGAAAGGTATCCTCTCAGTGCGGGTTGTTGGCTTTCCCTACGGGAGCAACGGCTCGTTATAGAACGACTTGGTACGCTAAATAACGAGTAGTTCTAATTAATTAACGAGTAATATCGTTAATTAATGCCTAAAAATACTACAAAACACTAGAACACTTCACTACACTCGATATTTATAAGCATATGCTTATTAATTTGAAATCTCACTACTTTCACTGCTCTCATTGCTCTCACTGCTGTCACTGCTGTCATAATCTCACTATTATCATAATCTCACTACTATCATAATTTTAGAGTATATCTTTATTTTGAGTAGTAGTGAGTGATGCACCTGCACTTTTAGTATTATACTACACTTTATAATAGTTTCCTACTTAAAGTAAAAGAGTGAAAATCATAAAAGGAACTATATGTACAGTGCAAGTTTTGTAGTGAAGTGGAGACTTTAAGAGCTCGGTTAGTGGGTTAGACGCGTCTCCTATTAGCTAAATTAAAGTTGTTTACATGCTTTGTACTCACCTTAAGCTCTCTTAGCGTTTTCACCCTTCACTTCTACTACGTGGCCTTTTGCCTTAAAATTTCATCCTTATTATCTCTCTATGTAATACATCATCAGCTGTACTGCGTTCATCACTATAACTGACTGCACTTCTTTAGATCCTGGAATTGGACTCTCCCCGAGCACTAGACTCTCCCCTAGTACTGCACTCCTAGCACTAGACTCTCCCTTGGTACTACACTCCTGGCACTACACTCTCTCCTAGCACTAGATTTTTGGACTCCTGGATTCTCTACAAGTACGTATATCAGCTCGTTTTAATACCTTATCTAATTTAGTTTTTAGGGCTAGAGTATAGCGAGTACGAACGATTTATATGGAAAAGATAGAAACATAAGTGAATATACTAGAATGCTAAAAGTTGGGAATAGTAGTATATTTGAAGTAAAAAGGTAAGGGAGTGCAATAGCATATTTAAGAGATGAGGGATAGAGTACTCTAAAATAGCCAAACTTAATAATTAACTATATAGACTCGTTCTCTTAAATAGTAGATTTTTGTATAGCATTAACGACTTCGAATTATTAATAATTTTATTTCGAAATAACGAGTAATACTCATTATTTATCGACTAAAATAACGAGTTCTGCTCGTTAAATATAGGCTAAAATAGCGAATATTTTATCGACTTTATGTCATTCTATAACGAGTCGTTGCTCCCGTAGGGTTTATATACTTCGACATGAACACCACGAAAGAGCAGGAGATCGTTTGGTGGATATGAAAAGAGGCCGCTTATAAGTGAATTGCTTCAATGAGTCGTAACAACTCGCACGTGGATATTCACCTTCTGTCAAAAGACACAGGAGAAAACTTCAGGCAGCCAGAACAAGAGTTTCACCTTGTTGAATCGAAACGTATATTTGGTAGTGCAATTTCGTATAAATAGAGTCGTCTTCCTCTTTCTATCCACCATCGAAATCCCGAACGAAGAACGCGCTCAAGCAGGAAGGATTTGAGACGGTGATTGGTGACGCATTTGGCGCCGGGTCGCTGCATGAAACCAATAGAAGACGTCCAATTGTCTTGAGATCAGCAAGCTTATTCTGCATATTTTTTGTCAGATATTCTCTTGTTGTCAATTGAAATTTTGTCTGTTGTCTTGAAGAATTAACAGTCTAAGCTTATTTGAACATTTTAATGCAAACAGAAGACAGGGACTGTGAGCTACAACACTCCAACTCATCGAAAATAGCCAAGCACTTTCCCGGCGCCAAACCACAGCATGCAGCGTTAAGATTGGTGCTGTGGAGCACAAAGTTTTTCGTAAGCACATGGTTTGCCGATATATAGTCAATGCGAGCCTTTTTGGATGACGAAACAAAGGAGCAGGAAATTGGGTGAATACAATAGAGATGTCAGAATGAAACAAGCTAGAACCAAGTAAGAGAAACGCGCCCTTGCTTTTGTATATAAACCTTACTTCATGGACCTGTAGAGCCTGTATCCGCCCCAACGAGCTCAATCTGACCGCCTTAGGCACAAACGACGGCACCGGATCATAATCAAACACACGCATTCTGGCAACCGGCGAGTATCAAAAGTTTAACAATTTAGGTTTATCAATATTTTGGAATTTTTTTCCCCACGTGGTATCTTTGCGACTCCCTGTAACCACTCTTGTCAAGTTTCTCATTGCTGTCAATAAAGTAGATATCCCGAAACTTCGGGAAGGTTATGTTTTGTGGTAGTTAAAGTCATGATTGTATATCTAAGCACGTGAGTCTAAGTCCTACGAGAGCCAGTGCCACAACTGCCATAGTGGAATATCTGTCACCCGGTCCCCTCCTTTAGGAAGTAGATTGCTTCTAGATGAAGACTACTATAGGACAAGTAAGGTCTGTCATAATAGTTTATATTCTCCGCCAAAAGCCTTGCAGACTAGAAATATGCCAAACAAATAGCCTTCCAGTGAATGAAAATCTCAGCCTCAGAAATCGACGTAATCATAAGAATACCGTTCGAACTTATAAATGGCACAACTTGTCTCCTCGGGGTCGTCCGTTTTCCGGACACTAAGCATTTCAGAGGCGGAGGATTCATGGCGTCTCCTTGGATCAGAACTTAGTGTGCGGAGTTTTGATTCATCCACACATGGTCTTGTTGCATTTGGTTATATCTATACCCTCTAGAGAACTACATGTTCGGGGTCTTTCGCACTACACGACAATAAAAAGCTCCTTGGCAGTGAGAATGGCAGGTTCGGAACGACAACAGGCATCCGCAACGGACAAGGGCAGCTACAACGAAACCAAAAATGAACGTAAAATACTACTTGAAGTATCCGATGTCCCTTATTGGTGTCTCCATACCTCGAACATGTGGAACCTGTCATTGCGAATGTTGTTGTTTGTGTGAGAAGAAACCCGAGAAAAGAGAGAGAAGTTTAGAAAGACAACTTGACTCCGAAGGTAGGCGAAGCTTCTTTGGATCATGGCGGAAGTGAATGAATTACTTTGCAGAATTGGAAACTTGACCCGAATGGTGAATTACACGCTTTCTTGATATTCAAATCTTGATGGCCGAAGTGATTGAGTTAAATTACCCGTTAGACGTTACAGCTCTCTCACTGTTCATATGTTAGCTTACCAGAAATATAGAAACATATTGCTGCAGTCGGAGGAGAGTTCACAGATATAATTTGTTGAAAAATTCAAAGTCCGTCTCTAATTATGTACTGTAAAGCCGCACAAGTTTTCTGCTACTTAAGTCGAAGTCAAACTATCGACTGGCAAGGAACATATCATTAGTGATATATACAGCTATATAGTGAGTCACTTGTATACTCTAGTCTGATCTGACATCTTGATAAATGAAAGTGAATGAAATGCATCTCTTAAGCTTTGAAGGTTTCTGATATGGAGTTTGGCAGCTGTAACCCGCCGAGAGTGAAGTAATGAAAATAACATGGCAAGATGCTGCTTCAGATCAGCCAATCCCATATAGAAGATAGAATGCTTATTTTCGGTTTCTGGATGTGGACTTAATAGCAGTTCCAAATTTTGGTGGGTTGAATATAATTTGGAATGAGTGTTCTTGGATGAGTACAACAATGGAAGGGAGATTAATAACAGGAGAATGCCAAGCTAGTCAAGCGACAATGTACCTGTATTGAATAGTAGTCGAATGAAGAAGAGTGTGTTATTGAAGCAAAATCCTCGGCTCCGGCACAATAATTAGCTCGGAACCACGCTTAATACGATGATAATGCTTGATTAAATAAGAGTACTTAGCGCATGCGAAATGCGTGATTTACAAATTTCACTTAGGCAATGGAGAATGTTAGATGGTGAGAGTGATTAGCTGGAGGATATTATTTAACTAGAGAAGAGTTTTCAATCGACGAAGGGTGATTAGCCATAGAAGAGTGCTATGCAGATGAAGTGAATGAGGAAGAATATGTATATCCAGGCTATGCTAAATCGTTCATGCTCTCTTTTCTTCTTGGTCTGAGTGATTAAGTGATGTTGTGGTTGTCACGTGAATTATATCTACGATCTACATCATCCTGCTTCAAAGTGGGATATGTCAGACGATTAGCACCCAGCAATGCTGATTGAATTTCGCAACGAGTACGACGCAATCTTCTCCATACCTGACGAGTAGGGTTAGTGACGAAGAACAACGTCTAGCCATGACTCTGTGAACTTCATGGCCTCACGACCAGCAAAGACGCTTACTCGTGCCAACATCACTGCATGCTTAAGATGCCGACGAAAGAAGCAGAAGTGTGACCAAGGACTACCTGTGAGTTTCAATCGTGAATTAAGATCTTGATACGCTAATGACCTATCAGAGCTGTGGGCCTTGCCAAAAAGCTAATGTCGAATGTGTTGGTTATGACGCTGTGACACAGAGACCTGCACCAAGAAGGTCAGTAAAGTTGCACAGTTTGTTTTTAAAATGTTAACCAGACTAGCTACATTCACAGCTTAGAGGAACGAATTGCCTCTCTAGAGATCAGGTTACGAAATCATGGGATTGACTGTGATGCGGACACGCCGCGAACTTCTCCAAACTTGAACTCATCCCCATCTAGACAAATATCCACAACTTCCACTCAGAGATCTTCACAAGCGGATGTGGTTTCGAACCAAAATTTGGAGACTATCTTGTCCAAGAGTGCTCAGGTCACAGTTGAAAGTCTTTCGGACAATCTCCATGTCGGTTCAAACAATGGCACTTCATTCACGAGACTTTTCTTGTCCGAACTACAGTGGGACCAAGAACAAGCCACTACAGTCAGTGGTACTGCTGATAGCAGTGCTGTCGAAGAAAACATGGAATACGTTACCTTCGAGGCTCCTAGAACATTGGATTCTGGACCCATTGCCTTACCAAGTAAAAAGGTAGCCGAGCATTTGGCCACCGTTTACTTCGAGTTAGCAAACTTCAGCCTCCCAATTCTTCATGAACCTACGTTTCGGACCTACCTCGCTGCAGCATATACTTCTCAGGAGCCTCAGACGCAGGTCAACGGAAGAAAATCAAGACGGCATGAGCTGTTCTCCTTCCTCGTTTTTGCAGTTGCATTACTCACACTACATAAAACGGATTCTAACAGTGTATCAATTTCAACGTGTGAAAGTTATCATCGCTCAGCGCTGCAATGCTTAGCAGAAGTAGGCTTATACGTCAATATCGAGAGTGTTCAGATCTTGCTTCTCCTTGCCAATTATTCATACCTTCACCCAAGTTTTGTTAGCACGTGGAACTTGATGGGAATGGCAGCCCGCCTTGCTATCAAACAAGGCCTTCACAAAGAACCGTCCAAGATCAGTTCAATGCATTGGAGCTTGATATCAGAAGAAGAGTCTTTTGGGTAGTCTATTCTATGGACAGAAACATTGGGATATATCTCGGCAGACCTTTCAGCTTCCCCGATGGCGCTATTACAACTGAAGTGTGTCCCTCCTTTGTCAGCTGTCTATTTTCTCGACTAATCATCTTCAGTTCCTAGCAACAGAAAAAGACGAAGCAATTACTGAAGACGGAATCAACATCGACCCAAGCAACACGAGCAAGAAAGTTTTTGCTTTACATTACTTCCGATATCGACAACTTCAATCGGAGATACAGACAGTACTTCATGAAAAAGTCCCATCTTACATAACAATTGACTACAGTCAATGGCAAACGGCAATGCTCAAACGACTCTCTGATTGGCATAACTCCACCCCTCGTAATACATCACAAAGCTACATAGCGCCGCCAGAAGCCCTCGAGATATCCTATTACACAGCAGAGATTCTCTTGCTACGACCCTCCCCTACTATACCTTCGCCCTCCGATACAACACTATGTCACTTAGCTCAGGCTTCGTCTCGCACGATCCACCTCTATCGAACGTCCGTCAAGGAGAAAAAGCTGAGACTGTTTTGGCAAGCGGCCCATAATTTGTTTGCAGCAGGCACTGCTATACTCTATTGCTACTCTCACTCGAAACCCGTGAGGGACCAAATTCCGATTCGGAATTTGGTTGCGGATGTGAATGCTTGTGCGGCT
Organism: Mollisia scopiformis; assembly: GCF_001500285.1. NCBI lineage: Eukaryota > Fungi > Ascomycota > Leotiomycetes > Helotiales > Mollisiaceae > Mollisia > Mollisia scopiformis. The sequence continues at coordinate 654,248 of NW_017263598.1, forward strand.
GTTTTGTGGGCTGTGGTGGAGAAATTCCCAGCCGCGAAGGGGACGAGAGATGCTTTTGATGCCATCATGGATCGGGCTTTAGCTCAGCTGCACAATGATACTGCTTGTGACCAACAGTATGGCATGTCTGGAGCTGTTGAGCTCCCCAGACGTGGCAGTGGTCAGCAAGCTCCGAATGTTCACTCTCTGTTCAGTCCCACGGAGAACGTTCCTAATAACGCTATGTTTGGTAGCGATTTATCAGGCTCGCAGATCTCTCAGCCGTTTCAGAACTTCTGGAGAGGTATGGATGCCGACGCTTCAATGGCTGGTGGAATGAATATGGATACGGACACAATGATGGGCAGCGGACAGTGGCTGCCAGACAGCCAAGAGTTGACATCGTTCTATGTGGATCTGCATTAGGTAGTCTACGGTGTCAGGGTAAAGAATATTCAACTCCGCGTGTTACCAAACTACTGAAATGTCGGGTATGTAATCTGGAGGCTTCTGGCATTCAAAGCGCAATCAGCGCAATCAGCGCAAATCCCGCATTTGGCGCCCGACCCCATGCGATAAATGGGGTTTGCTCAATGACTTTAGAATTTCAAGCCATGGGGAAAAAGCACTTTGGAGTTCTGACAGATCTTCCAAGCCCTGTAATCAAACAACTTTGTTTCAATGACCTGTTCGAGGCAGAAGGATCAAACATAACTACAATAGTCTGTTGCTCTTCCCATTCGATGCACCCGCTTTCATCCCTCATTCTGTGTCGCAGCAAATGTATATAAACTTCCCGTACCCCTAGGATATTGCACTTTCTCTTTCCTCTCCTCTTTGAGTCCCCCCTCACCTGCACTCCTGTCCTCTTTCGCTCCCCAAGCACCGCCACCTGGAGTCTGAACACGAACCATCTCGCCACATTTCAACTCAATCATGCCCTTTCCCCCAATATTCACAACTCGTTGTTTCCCATCAGGCAAATGCAAAATAGCACGATTGATCCCTGATTTCCCTGGTCCACCTCCATTCATCCCGTAAGGTCTATGAACTCGACGTTCAGAGCTGAGAGAAAATGTCATTGGAGCACGGGCTTGAAAAGCACGGATGGCGCCATTACCGCCTGGGTGAAGACCCTCCCCACCAGAATCAGGACGGATGGCGAACTGTTTGACGAGCACCGGGTAGCGTTTCTCTAGAATCTCGAGATCGCTGACTCGAGTGTTGGTCATGTTCTGGAAGCATCCTATTAGTGAATGTATAAGCTGGGGATGAGGTAAAGCCTACGGTATGAACAGCTGAAGTTCCATCCCACGTTGGTCCGCCTCCACTTCCGCCACATAATGTCTCGCCGTACATGAATGTGAAGCCCGCAAATGGTTCGCCCACTTTTGCCTTGCTACCACCATACATCTGCACGCTATTCATGCACCCTTGACTCGCAGCACAAGCTCGGAATGCTTTGAAACATACATCTGTGGCTCGCTGGCTTGTCAATGAGTTTCCAGTGTAGACAGCAGCACCCGAGGAAGGCGAAAGAACCGTATTCTCGGGAATGATGACATTGATAGGATTCAGACATCCTTGGTTAAGCGGTATGTCTTCATCGATCATGGCTCGTAGCACATAAATAATTGCAGAGTACACGAGGCTAGGTGGCGCATTGCGATTTCCATAGCTTTCGGGTCCAGTGCCAGTGAAGTCGAAGTCAGCACTGCCTGTTTCGCCATCAATGCGGACTTCAAGATGGATCTCAGTGCCATCATCGAGGTAGTCGACGGCCTTGAGAGGCTCCGGATAGATCGAAGCGACCTTTTTCAAGTAATCTCTGACTGCGATTTCGGCTGTCTTCTGAATTGCTGCCATATAAGCTTGAACACATTTTGTGCCGTATTCGCGGAACAATTCATCTATCAGAATGCATCCTCGTTGATTTGCGGCCATCTGAGCTTTGAGATCCGAGAGATTATCGTTGATGCTGTTAGATCCTAAGCATCCCGGATACTGTGCTGGATCTTCGCACAGGATTTTGGTAATGCCTGGGCAAGCGATCAGTTTTTGGATGACATGAACTTTGAGTTGACTGATCATACCTGCTTCATCAAACATGCCACCAGATGCTAATTTGCAGGATTTCATGAGCGCACCTTCTTGTTCAAGAGTTGTACAATTCACATTGCCTGATATGCCCCCGAGTCCACCAATGTCACGATGATGACCTCTTGATGCTGTATAGAAGATGATTTCTCTACCATCTTGGTCAAAAACCGGAGTGACGACGGTGATATCTGGTAAATGCGTGCCTCCTGCTTCTGTCCACGAACCAAAGTCAGTGATGCTGAAGACTCTGGTCATTGCGAGTGCTTACCAGGATGATTTGTGACGAGAACATCGCCAGGCTTCAGTTTGCCCAAGTTCACATCGTGCTGATATTTGACTGCATTCTGCATGCTTCCAAGATGAACGGGAACATGTGGAGCATTGGCGACTAAACCTCCTTCTGGACCAAAGATAGCACAACTGAAGTCCAGACGCTCCTTAATGTTTAGACTAACGGCTGTTTTCTGTAGTGTCAAGCCCATCTGCTCGGCGATGCTCATGAAGCGATGTCCAAAAACCGACAACTGAACTGGATCAATCAAATCTGCACGGATTTTCTTGATTGCACCGAGGCCAACATCAATGACAACATGATCGGATAGTAATCTTACCAAAGCAGTTGCGTTTGGCAGGACGATGATTGTCTGTGTAACATCAAGAATAGTGGCAGGTCCCTGATGTTGTTAGCAGTGGGCATAGCGTGGGCCTCAGCAGACACCTACCAGTACATTTGTTCCACTAGGAATGTCTTGGAGCATGAAGATTGGAGATGAAACTCTTCCAAGCTCTTCATAATATACCTCAGCAGAGCCGATTGCTGTAGCCAGATCAACCATCATACCCAGAGACCTCGTTGCCTGTATCTCTTGCGCAATATTTGTTTGCTTTGCTATGGTACCGTCAGTAGCAATTCCTCGTACCCTCAAGTCATCAACTAATATCTGTCTACCAGGAACTGTAAAAGTGAATTCTCTCAGATGTTGAGCTAAGAAAGCTTCCTCGAAATTCTCGTTCTCTGGCTCCATGATCATGAGCGACGTATCAGTTCCGTTATATCTGAGGTTCAGGTATAGCTCAAATCGAAAATTGCTTTCTGTGAAGCCTTGGTCAATCAGTTCCATTTTGGCCTTTTCCTTTAGTAAATGGAGCCGTTGGCGCAAACGAGGAATCGATTCGTTGGTGAGAACCTCCGAGCTCGGCTCGAAGATTCTTGGCAGACTTCGGCCAGAGCCATGCCATATGCAGACAATATCGATGAATACTTGTGAATAATCACAGTATTGATGCGTAGATTTCTAGCGATAGCACATGCATGCTGTCCACCAGCCCCACCAAAGACTGCCAAGTTGTGATTTCGAGCGTCATATCCTCTGCCTTCGGTCAATGACCTGATGGGACGACACATTCCTTCATTTGCAACATTGATGAATCTTTTTATGGTTTAGCATCCAAGGAGATCTCGTAGCTTCGAGGAGGCTTACCCAAGAGCGACCTCTTCTGGTGAGAAGTTATTTCCTGTTTCGGCATTTACTTGCTCAGTCAACTCGAAAAACTTATGGCGAACAGTGTCCGTGTCAAGTGGCATATCTTCGGATGGGCCGAATATCTTTGGGAAGTGCTCTGGTTGAAGATATCCTAAGAGCAAATTTGCGTCTGTGATGGTCAAAGGTCCTCCTTTGCGGTAACACGCAGGTCCAGGGTGGGCTCCAGCACTTTCTGGTCCAACTTTGAACAGAGAATTCTTCCAAAACAGAATGGACCCACCTCCCGCTGCAACTGTGTTGATATCTAGCTGGGGAGACTGGATTGTGATTCCAGCCGTAGTAGTCTCGAAGACATGTTCGTACTTGCCTGCAAACCGAGAAACGTCTGTACTGGTACCACCCATATCAAAACCAATGACTGGTTTCCCATCGAAATCATCGTAGCTTGTCTTGGCATAACCAACGACTCCGCCAGCTGGGCCAGACAAGATAGCACGCAGGCCAGAAAACTTCTTGAAATCGACGAGTCCACCATCAGACTGCATAAACTGGCAACGGATTGACCCATTTTTGGGTGATTCAAGTGTTCCTTCGAACCCATTGCTGAAGCTTTTGATGTATCGACTTACTTCAGGAGTCAAATATGCATCAGCCGTTGCCGACATGCCACGAGGCACCAGTTTGACCATTGGAGTGAGTTGTGACGATAACGAGATATGTGTGAACCCTATTTCGGAAGCTATTTCCGCAATGCGCAACTCATGCTGCGGAAACGCGTATGAATGAGCAAGGCAGACCGCAATGCTCCGGAACCCATCCTTGTTATAGAGTGCGAGCAATTCCCGCTTAATTGCCTCTTCATCTGCAATTATGTCAGGAAAGAAGATCGGCGAGGAACTTAAGGCAAATACCAAGTGGCTTTAGTATGCGGATAGGATCGCCACTGAGACCTTGCACGACACTCCCAATATGTTTGTCCTCTGCCAGAGCATTATCAACCGTAACTCGCTCGTCAATCTCGATGCTCTTTGAGTAAAGCACGTCCGGCTTTCGTATGTTGAGGTCGAATAGCTTCGGTCTCGTCTGATGTCCAATCTCTAGCAATTGTCCAAAGCCCTTTGTAATCAGCAATGCGCAGCGTTCGCCTTTACGCTCGAGAAGAGCATTCGTCGCGACTGTGGTTCCCATTCGGATCGAGCCTGGATGATGTATAGTCAGCGAGGTTGTTGCTCTAATTAGTGGCTAGGTTTTGTACTGATCAAAGATGTGTCGAGCTTCACGCCGCGGGGTATAGCTTTGCCTGTAGCAATCTCAAGGATTCGTCTGATGCCTTCAGTAGGCGCGTCCTCGTAGTTGGCTGGATCGACGGAAAGGAGCTTTATAACAACATCTTCTCGTCCATGTATAACACCAATACAATCGCAGAATGTCCCACCTCGATCTATAAGTATTAGCTAATATCTCGTTGGACTTTTGTCGAACTATACCGATATATACTCGGATATTTCTTTCCGGCTCTGGAGAAATAGAATGAGGCATCACAGCAAGATTGAGCTTGAACTATCAAGTTGCAGACGAAAGGAATGTACTAGGGAAAAAATACACCACGTTCTATACTTGTACAGTACATGTTGTACTGTCAACGATTGAGACGCGTCCGGTATGGCAGATTGATTTGCTCCTCGTGGGGCGGATGTGAGCGAGGTGCTCTTTAACCATCGCTAGGACCCCACTCATCTCTGACATCTTTCTTTGGTAACAGATCATATGTGTGTTGATTGCTTGATCGTGCTGAAGTCTGTTCCACATTGCAGCTTTGTTGTGACCGACGTTCACCAGGTGCGTGATACGGTGGCCGAGAGTGTGATGCGCTAGCCAATTAGAGTGGGCATGTATCCGGACGACACCGAGATCCTCAATCGCTATTGTCCGGGACATAGTTGTCAGAAATTGGGAGAGATCCGGATTGGTCTCCATATGCATTGCAAAAATGGCTCGGGCTCATGGCCCTTGGCGAGGAAACCCCGATTTCACTCCAATCCTCTCCCTTGTTCGAATACTTCTATTGCGTGGAGGAGCGGGTGTTTTGACCCGCAGTGAAGATGCAGGAACACGATAACACGATACTGTTATCTTTGTTCGTCGAGCCTTGAAGTTTTATAACTTCTCTGGTCCTTCTAAGTATCCGAATCATCTGGTACTGGAACGGCCACAGAAGCAAGCAACATGGACTCAATCAAAGGTTTACCAGAGGACATTAAAGGCACCTCATTCCAATCTTCGCAAGACAAAGTGGACACTGAGAATGGAGTTATCACATCACTCCAACCAGAAAAGGAGATTGATATAGCTGCTGCTATTCTAGCAAATGCTCAAGATAGAAGTCCCGTTACCGAAGAGGAGATGACAAAGTTGAGACGCAAGATTGATTGGCGTCTAGTACCGATGTTATTCGTGTGTCTTCAACTCTCCGGTTGGGACAAAGTCCTGTAAGTATATCCTGTTATTACGACTGACAACGTGCTGAAATAGCTCCAGGGTTGGGACCGCTGCCATCTATGGCATGGAAACAGATCTTGGTCTAACAGGAAGTCAATATAGTTGGGTGGGGTCAATCATGTATTTTGGTCAGTCTCCTTTCCTTTCCTTTCATGTTGTCTCATCTACTTACAGCTACAGCATTTTTGGGAGCCATCTTTCCCACTCTCTGGGCTCTCCAACGATTGCCGACTGGAAAGTACCTAGCAGCTAATATTTTCTGCTGGGGAGTGGTTGAGATGTGCCATGCAGCCACAAAGAATCCCGCTGGTATTCTTGTTTGTCGGTTTCTGTTGGGAGTTTTTCAATGCTGTGGTCTTCCAGCCATGGTCATCCTGTCAACAATGTGGTGGAAGAAGTCAGAACAGCCTCTTCGAATTGCGATCATCTGTTCCGTGACTTCGTCAGTTGGAAATGGTCTCATCTCTTACGGCTTCTCTTTCGTGACGCATTCGCACATTGCCAAATGGAAGTTGATTTTCTTAGCGCCCGGAGGATTTACCGTCATCTGGGGAGCCTTGATATTCTTCTTCCTGCCGAATTCTCCAGCCGACTGCAAGTGGCTGTCAGATCGCGAGAAGTTTGTGGCTGTTGAGCGAATAAGAGACGAGAAGCTAGGCGTAGACTCTTTAACATGGAAATGGCATCAAGCTAGAGAGGCTGTGCTTGAGAAAAAGAATTGGATTCTTTGGCTTTTCTTCATTGCAGTCAACATTCCAAATGGTGGCTTGATTTCGGCATGTACTTCAAATTCAAAACACGCATCCGAATCTAATTTGCTTCAGTTTTCGACAATCATCATCAAGTCTCTCGGCTTCACGTCAAGAAATTCTTCTTTGATGACAATTCCAACAGGTGAGTTACCCCGCTTTCATCAATCGATGTAACTGACATCTTGTAGGACTAGTCTCCACGTTCTCGGCTTGGGGCTTTAGCTGGCTGGCAGGACGCACCAAGAAATATCGCACTCTGGTACTCGTTGCGAGTTTGGTCATTCCACTGATTGGAGCTGTTGTAGTATATGGTCTGTGGCACCTCACTTCATGATTCCAGTATCGCTCTGACCTCCACTTAGCAACAGAACGAAGTAACACCGCCGCACAACTGATCGGCCTTTACATGCTTTACGTCTATTGGGTACGCTCTTGCTGACCTCGATTTCATATCTCGCTAACATTTGATACAAAGGCCCCTTATATCGTTGGACTTTCTATGTTTCAAGCGAACACGGCTGGTAGAAGTAAGAAAACAACCGTCAACGCAATGGATTACTTTGCCTATGCAGTCGGTAATATCATTGGTCCTCAAACATTCAAAGCAGATCAGGCTCCCAAATATACTGGTGCTATAATTGCAATGACAACTTGTTATGCTCTGTGCATGTTGCTGGGATTGTTCTACGGGTACACTTGCTATCTAGAAAACAAGAAGCGAGATGAGGAGTTGCGTGTTTCTGGGAATGAATCAGGCGCTGATCATGACATGGACTTTATGGATTTGACAGATAAGGAGAATAGGAGCTTTCGATACACCAGATAAGATTAGTTAGATGTTTAATATTTGAGAGGGAAGCAATAGCAAGCCAAGATGAAGTGGCTTTCATTTCAATGTATCGGTCTCAAATCGTATAGGCAACAATGCAAAAGAAAGCCGTTGTCTGGCCATGAACAATATGGTTTTGGTTTTATTCGAAGGAAGTGCAACTAGATGCTAGACCGGATTGGACCGGCATTTTCCGGTTTTCAAAAGTGGGAGCTTCCATTCAAGAAGCCGACTTAAATATCCCTTCTCGCATACAAACACCATAGCCGAGTTCCCGCCTACATCATGGCGGATTCTAAGTTCCCCTCGAGCATCATAATTATTGGTGCAGGCATCTTCGGTCTTTCAACTGCCCTCGCCATCTCGCGTCGCCACCCTTCCACCAAGATCACAATCATCGATCGTCTGACGCCTCCAATCGAGGATGGCTCAAGCGTAGATACTACCCGATGTATACGAGCAGGTAAATTATCCTTCATTCGTTTTCTCACCCCGAATTACTCTCGTCTCACAGAGAATAGATTATGCCGACCCCATTTACGCCCAATTGGCACTTGAAGCTCAGCAAAAGATCGAAGCAGATCCCGACTTGAGTCGCTACTACTTCAAACAAGGAATGACTTTTGTTTGTGATGGCAAACCGAGTCGTTTCACTGATATATGGCATGCTCAAGTCAAGCTTGCTCGCGGGCGACACCATCAAGACCAGATCATCTCATTGAGCAGCTCTCAAGAAGTCTTTGAGCGAATTCATGGATCAGGAAGTGAACTCCCGACGAAGACGAAGTTGGGAAGGGAATTGAGATGGAATAAAGCGTATTGCAACCTGGATGATGCGTTCATTGATGCAAGAGAATGTGTTCGTATCTACTACGAACGCTGTCTTGCTCAACCTTCCATCACGTTTCAGTGCGGGGTCGCGGTTGACCATCTCAACCTCATTGATGGCATTTGTCACGGCGTCATTCTCGAAGATGGCAGTGTCCACAAGGCTGAGAAGTTGTTGGTAGCAGCAGGAGCATGGTCTTCTAAGCTAGTTTTTCTGGAAGGTCGAATGTACTCTTCAGCCATTGAAGTTGCTTGGTTCAAAGTCACCCCCGAGGAAGAGGAGAAATGGAAGCACATGTCAATCACAACAAATCTCAGTACTGGACTAAATGTCTTTCCACCATACAAGGGCGAGATTAAAGTGTTGAGAAGGTCGGCAGGGTACTGTAACACAGTCACAATCGAGAACCCGGAGGATAGGAAGAACAAGATAGAGGTGTCCTTGCCAAGGACAAGCATTACACATCCTGGGATGCATATGCCCGAAGAAGCTGAAAAGCTGATGCGACAAGACTTGCAGGAGATCATGCCAAGTCTTGCCCAGCGTGCGTTTGACAGGACGAAACTCTGCTGGTAGTAATCTCTAATCGCTGATGGCATAATCAAGTATTGACGATTCGTAGGCTCGCACAGGCTCCGACAGCAGACTTTCTCATCGCTCCGCATCCAAGAATTTCGGGACTGCATGTTGCCACTGCTGGGTCAGCGCATGCTTGGAAGTTCCTCCCTGTTATTGGGGACTTAGTACTTGACTCCATGGAAGGTCACTTGAGCCCTGCATTGACCGAGAAGTGGGCTTGGAGTTTGGAAGGTAGAGATGGAGGAAACGCGCCGAGGATGGATGGGAAGCCGGTAGAGCTGCGAGAAATCTTCGGTGAGTGAGCTCGTAAGTTCTGGGTCATAGGAAGTATTTGCTCTTTCATCATGCACGAATGACACTTTCATCGAGACGAGATATTGACTAGTGATGTAAAAGTAGAATATGGCTACAGATCCCTATTTACGCTAGGAAGCTGTGCTCGCTAAAGCCCCTTTCCAGAGATGAATTATAGAAGGAAGAGCTGAGATTGCTTGATCAACAGTAACAGTGACGTTTCCCACATAACAGTACGTACAAGCATACGACATCTATCTAAGGACCAGGGGCAAAAACATCCCGCAATGGATCGTATGGGCCCCTCCCAGCGAATGGTGATGCAGCTTGGGTCTGGCCCGTGCCCGAAGAACTTGGTCCACTCCCATACTCAGGATATCCTTGGTTCGGCGTTCCATATCTTGGATCCAAAGGAGGCCCAGAGGCAGCTTGTCCGTAAGCATTGGGTGGTTGCTGGTGATGTTCTTGCGGGGTGGGTAAGACCTGTTGTTGCATAGGATGCAATTGCCCTCCGGAGGTACCGTAGCCAGGGATGGGATATCCGCTACTTTGCTGCTGTTGTGCTCCACTATGTGGTATTGGCAGACCAATTCTCTGGGAGGGTGGAGTCTGAGAAGAGTATTGCATCCCACTCATATTCTGAGGCGGAGGGCCTTGAGTCTGGGCTGGTGCTCCTTGACTGTATCCGGTCATTGGGCCGGGGGCTTGGAATTGGCTTGATGGCTGGGGGTAACCATGCTCGCCTCCGTAGCTTCCGCTTTGATATCTCTTCTCTTCCCCATAAAACGAAGCTTGTTTTCCTCGTTCCCTCTCAGCATTCCGAAATTCATCGAACCTCTCTTCCCTTTCATGCGCCAACTCGCCTTCCTGTTTACCAGAGATTTCCGCGCGATACTGATCGTACATCGTGGTTGCTTCATCAACTATTTCAAAATGCTTTGCTCTGAGTTGTTTCTGAGCTCCAGGATGAGCATCACCGTCATAGTGCGCGAGTGATGATGCAATCTGAAATGCGTTCCTGATCTGTCTACCATTCCATCTTCCAGGTCCACTAACATGCTTTCGGTAATGTTGCTTCGCGAATTCAATGATTTCAGCATCGAAGATGAAGAGTTTCTCTTCTCCAGAAACGTTGGCGCGTTGTTCTTCAATCTCTTTGAGGCGGCTAAGGTTTAGACGGAAGATTTCCTCTGTTTCGAGTTCGCCCAGGGAACTGTAATAAAGAGACATGTGGACTCGAGACTTCACGGCTTCATCTAGCGTTCCAGGCCGGTTGGTGGTCAGGAAGAGAATGCCGTTGAAGTATTCCAGAATACGGAGGAACACTGTGTTGTGTTAGCCACTGAAGCAGATGTGTGGACGTCTTACTCACCAGAGACTAAAGCATTGCGCTGTAGATCATCTTTCGTCCTTTGACTCAAGAAGATGTCCGCCTCGTCCAACAATAGAACACAGTCCCACAGGTGTGCCAACCTGAATATTTCACTCAAGCTCGTTTCCACACTCTCGGGTGTGAATCCCAGGTCGCCACAAGTAATCGGGAACAGTGGTTTTTTGTTTGCCTGAGCAACTGCCTCAGCAGTGGCAGTCTTTCCAACGCCAGGGACGCCATGGAGTAAGATAACCACTCCTCTGCCCTTGCCCCTGATGAAATCTTGACTTCCAATCTCCGCTCCTTTCTTCTCGACGTCTTTCTTCTTGAAATGAAAGCTTACAAGCGATTGAATCATTTTCTTGTGGCCAGGATCTACCTTTAGACTCTGAAACCCATCGAGATGCTCAGCAATAGGCTTCAGGAACTGTACATCAACATGCACGAATCTTCGCTCGCGGAGAGCGTAGGCAAACAATCTTCGGGGCAGCAAAAGATAATCTTCGTCGTTAAATATTTTAGCTGCACCCCGCCGAAGGTAAGGATCTTTCTCCAAATTCGCATTCCGTTGGATGTAATCGATATCGTCATCTTCTAGCACAAATTCAATTAACTTAGAAAGGCTTTCCATGCAGTTACTGTCCGACCATCGAATCATGTGAAACTGTTCTGGCTCCACCGCCGATATCCTGCGAGGTGCCATGGTATTGAATTGGATCGGTGGGCGCCATGGCGGATACGTCTGGAACGCTTCTTTGAAATCTACAATCATGTCGCTATCAATATACTCTGGATGCTTGATCGGATCGCCATTCGAATTATTGATTGGGCCACCCCTCGGGTCTGCGATGAGCGTCCAGTTGTTGTATGCCAGAGGCCGTTGTGTAAGGTATTGGACAAAGTTTTGGCCTAGGGTTTGGTACTCTTGTATTATTTCCTCCGAATCAGGTGCAAAACGAAGAGGGTAGATCTCGAGTTCCTGGATGGACTTCTCGCCCGTGAAGTACGCGATACTGAATTCTCTGATGACCGGACAATATCTTCCTCCGTCGTAATCAATGTAATAACACCATAATCTTGGGATGTCGTTTCGTACTGGCGGTGGAAGAGGTGGATTAGGAGCACCGGGAGGGACACCAGGAGGAGGAGGAGGTGGCCTCCTAATTTCTCTCGCCCCTGTAATCTTGTGTCTGATGCTTGGTGGGTATTGAGAAAAGAGTCGCCAAATCCTTTGATCCACTGAAGGTTGCTTCGCGTCTGAATTTGCTTGAGTATCGTGCTTGGTTGTATTAGGGACATAGATAGGATCTCCAACTCGAAACAGATACCAGAGATCATCGAAACGGATCTTATGAGAGTTGACATTCTCTGGATTATCGAATTGGTGGTAGAGTGGCATGATTTTCTCATCGACGAACCTGACGAAACATTTCAGATCTTGAAGAGCCTCCTTACTGTTCATCTCCTGTTCTAACCTTTGCGTCTCTGAATGTGGTGGGTCGTCAACTACTTCGCTCAGCTGCGTGTTGGTGCGATTGATGTCATCTTTCTGGGGTTCTACTGCCTTTTCGACCCCAGGAGAAGCAGCCGCTGTATTTTCAGGGGTCGTAGGATCGTCCGAGTTTGTGGTATTTTCGACTGCGATGGAAACGTCATTGGCTGCTCCGTTGTTGGCGCGGTCGGGGGTTTCTTGTTCTTTCGCTAAAAGGTCAAGAGGTTTGCTTTTGGCCGCAAGTATGCTTTCGAGAGTCTGCAATTCCTCCTTCATCTTATCATGATAATGAATCAACTTTCTGAAAGGTCTGAAGAATGTTCTCGGCGAACCTGTCCATGTCTCTCCAGCAACCCGCCCCAGTCTCTTCAGTACCGGAACAGAATTGACCCGGATTCTCTGGATCCATCGTTTCTCGGTGTCTTTCTTTGCATCGTTGTTCTGCATCATCTCACCCCAGTCCTTGTCGAGTCGCATCTTCCTTCTAGACGGTCCACTGTCAATTTTCTCATCAAACACCTTGTACCGAGCCCTTTGCGCCGCAAGGTCACGTCTTCTCTCTTCATGCGCGACTTCGTCTCTCCATTTCTCACCAGAAATGAAATATTCGACAGCATAATATACATCCTGAGGGCCGAAACGGTTCTTAAATTGCTCCCAATCACACTCTTTGACTTCGGCAATCGGGCGACGGTTATCAAATGTATCCCCATCCTCAGATCCCCGATCAAGGCTGCTGCTCCTGCTGCCGCTGCTGCTGCTGCTACCACTGCCGCTGCCCGATGAAGAAGCAGAACCACGCCTCTTTCGATTCTTGCCTTTACTGGCACGGTTCTCGAGTTCCTTCACTCGGTCGTGAAGGCGAAGCAATCCAGCGAACCTTGATGCCCGAGACCGAAGCCGCGGGGGACCAACAGCAACGTTAGAATTTTTTCGTGCGCTCCCACGCTTTGTCGAGCGTCGTGAGCCGTCTCCTTTATGCCCTTTCGTAGTAAGATCGCTGGCTTCGATCTTGTTCGAGATCTCGTCTGGGTCGTTCTTTGCCTGTTCCTGCTCCGCGGTCGTAATCTCATTCGTTACAGTATCACGTTCAGCTTTTCGTGTTGGATCGTCGTCATTGGTATCAGGACGGACAAGAGCGCTCGTGACTTCGCTATCATCGTCGTCATGAGCAAGAGCAACATGTGGTGCAGATGAGGCTCCAGGAGAAGGCGGAGGGCCTTCGACTTGAACAATGTTCCCACTCATTTCTGTTGCATAGCCCAGCCTGTGTTTGTATGACTAGTACTTCCGATTGCGACGAAGGAGGCTGAGGCATGGTTGAAATAAAAAGGCCTCGACCCCCTCAAACTGATATAATCGGAGGTTGGCAAATCGACAGGCGCCCGTGCCTCTAACGCTTTACAACCCTTGTCAAGGAGGGCAACTGCTGTTGCAGGCGCGCACCCAAAGTGCACTAGCCCGGCTCCTGCTCAATGAAAGCTGCGTTCAACTTGTTCTTGAGCCAATCAATATTAATCTGGCTGACGCGGAGGCTGCACTCACAGGGTTGAGACAAACGAACCGGTCCGACGTCGTGGGGGCCTAAAATCAACCCCGTTGGACGTTTCATTGAGGCTGAGTCTAGATCCGCATCGCGATTTGTGAAGAAAACCTTCGATGCCTCGAATATCAAAACCACCAGAGTCATCTCAAACACCATCTGAAAATGGGCGAACCCTCGCTTTTGAGGACCCCAACAGGCCTGAGCGATCATCTGAGCGACGACAAAGAGCTCAAATCCTTCGAACAATGGAGACAAGGGCCTGGAGAACAAATCCACAAGGCTCTGGGGGCGGAAAGTCATTACGATAAGCAGCGCATGGCCTTCACGGTGAAGAAACCATATCAGTTAGTATCTTTACTTTCTATAATGCCAGTCGAGAAGTTTCCACTCACGGTTATAGTGATCTGAAAGATGTGCTTGATGCTTGCAAGCAAGCCGGGCAGAGCTTTGAATTCGAAGTCTTGGATTGCACATGGGGCGATGTGATCGGACAGATGCAGAAGGCCCAAGATGTTTATAAAGCGAAAGGCGACGAGAACCATGTCCGAGCTCTTTTCCGTCATGGTCACACTATGTCGAATAACGTGATTCCGTGGTTGGACATGATCCCCGATCAGTACGGGTTGAGTATCCTGCATGCAGGTCTGACTATGATCTTTCATGTATGTGAGTTCATGGTATCTCTGAATGAAGTAACTGATTTTGAAAGGCTGTGCAACAACGAGAGGCAAACAGGGAGAAGATCTTTCAAGCTTTTAAAAGTATTCCCGAGATCATCGAGAAAGCTCAAACAACTCGACAATATTATCCGAAGGAGGAGAGCCTGCACGAGAATGCGACTGCACTATACAAAATGCTACTTGAAGAGATGCCACAACTCATCAAAATTCTGCTTCGAAAACACAACGCTTTTTGTGAGTGGGCACTTCATCAATTCGATCAATTTCAAACTAATTTCCTTCAGTTCTAAAACGATGGGCCAACCAAATACCAGGTCATGAGCAGGCTTTTATTGAACGGAGTGTTGGGAAGGTAAACAAAGGCTACGTCGATCTGAAGAATTGCCTCGACAACATTCAGCACAAGAAGATCGCACACACGGATCAGAATATGACTGAGAACCTCCGAGAAACGAAAGCTATAAGACAAACTGCCGTCAGTACTCATGTTAGAGTTGCTGATGTCTCAAAAGATTTGACTATGGTCGGAGCGAATCTTGAAGCACACCGCGAAGAATCAAAATTGCACTTGGACGAAGTAGAGAACAAGGTCGAAGAGTCTGGTATGGAGGTCAAGAACCATATAACACGAACCCTCAACGAGGTGGGCGAGGAGCTGCAAATGGCAATAGAGAAGAAGATAGACGACAGGATGGACGACGTGAAGAGACAATATCAAATCTCTCAACATATGGCAGTGGAAACTGTGGATATGAACTTCGCAACAACAATCCAAACTGGAATATGGTACATAGTAATGGAAAGAGTATATTATCAAGGTGACTTAACCTCAAACTACACTTTGTACAAGATGTGCTGACAATACGGCCAAGGATACTCTCAACCTCAAATAAATCGCTCTCCAAGTCCCACGTACCAAAAGATCTCGACTTTCGATATTCTAGAAATCTTGAAGGTGCCATACGATACAGCCAATACAGACCTTAGGTTTGTCTTGCGGCAAAGCAAGAGCTTCAAGACTGACGCTCTTGGGCACGGCCGTTGGCTCATGACCACAACCCGCTTCAAGAATTGGCTGGGAGGAGGAAGATCAGACATTCTTCTTGTCGATGGCCATGGCGACTCAGCAAAATCAGGCAAGACTTCGCCAATGTCTGTCTTCTGTTCGACTTTCATCGCTAGTGTCATCAAGCTTCATACGACGATTGTTTTGCACTTCTTCTGTGGCCAGCACGTGACTTTCGTCGATCCACTCAGAGGAGCTCATGGGCTGCTTCGAAGCCTGATCTGCCAACTTCTTCTCTATCCCAATACACAGGAGCCAAATCTTGACTCGCTGAGCCAACAGAAACTTTACAATGACTTGCGAGCCCATGAGCTCAATGCATTGCGTCATCTGTTTCAACAACTTGTCCAGCAGCTTCCAAGAGGTACACTTGTATTTTGTATCATCGATGGCATCTCGGAGTACGAAACAAAAATGAACAACTCAACCGAAAACCTGCAATTGGTTGTTGACACACTTCAATCGATCGTTCGGGATCATGGCTTGGGCGGTCCAACCTTCAAAGTGTTGATGACCAGTGCAAACAGAAGCACAGAAATCGTGAAGAAGATTCCACCGCAAGATTGCATATCATTAAGGGCTGGAAATGTGCATAGCGGTCTAATATCAGAACAAGCATTCTTTGCAGAAATTTCGAAGGCGAAAGCAGCTCTGGAAGCAGCCGATCCTCAATTCCAGAGAATGCCATGGACTGAAACCCATTTGCTGCCTGAATAGGCCGCTTCGAATACGTTAAGGATGAGAATAGAAGGTGTCCCCGTGGTTCCTGAATCGTTGCCTTGGGTGACTCCACAGAGGACGCCGACTCTCGTGGGTGCTGAAAGGTACCCTACGCCGGTGCCGCAACCACCTCAGGACAACTACCTATATCAGTACCGATGAGGGCGCGAATCTGTCTAGTCGTGGAGATTGAGACCGAGAAGGGTCATAAAAAGATGAAAGATGGAAGATGCCAAGAGAAGCTTTCGAGACCCGACGGTTGATAGTAGTCTCTTCTCCTAAGCGAAGAGCTAACCGCACTGGTCTGCCCCTTTCTTCACATCTATTGCTTCGCTACTAAGTAGAGGTTGCATCGGCAACCGAGTCGAGATAAACGGAGCACATGGGGTTTGGAATTGCTGAGATGAGAAGAAGGTTTCCGAGGACGGAAGGAAAGTTGGTAGCATATCCCTGGTCAGAAGTAAGACTGGAATAAGCAACAATGTGTACACATAGGAACTAATCATCTTCATAGTATCATCATACATCCAATTCATAACCGACCCAAGTCATCCATCATTATTCCACCACTACTAACAACTCTGATCCTTCATCTCAAAGGTCCATGCTGTCCCTCTCCAGCTCTCTTAACACCACCCGCAACCCTCGCAGCACCACCCTCAATTCCCTCCGCAACATCCTTAATGCCATCTCCAACTGGTTTGCCATAGCTGCCCGTTACGCCATTGACTGTTTCTCCGACTCCGCGACCGGCTGCTCCAACGACACCGCCCACGGTGTTGGTGAGGCCGCTTACTCCGTTACTGTTTTTAATTTCGTTAGTCTTTGTGTTCTTACGAGAAAGAGGGAGTGTAGGAACTTGTTGAGGAAGTAAAAAAGATGGAAGTGAGTGCTACTTACCCAACGGTTGAGGTAACCCAGGTTACGCCTGAAGAGACACCGCCTTTGTTTGAGCTCATGATTGCTGTTGATTGTTTGGATATCTGTAAGAGGTCTTGAAACAGTGATGATTTTCGATTATTGCTTTACTTTGCTTTATCTTCCAGATGTGAGGAAACTGTGGCTGTGGTTCCCCTTTTGAAGGAGAGGAGGCTCGCTTGTGACGTCATGGCCACGCATCAGCCACAGGGATCACAAACAAGAGTTGGCATCCTCTAAATTGCAAACGAGCAAATGGGAATAGATTCAAGTCAAGCCATTTGAAACACTGTCAATGGGATCATATGTTCCGAATGGCGTTCGCAAGATAAACTTGTTCTCTGACATTTGCTGGATTTTGTGACACGCAGGTACAATCTCTCCCCTCCTCGCTCTAATCCACACATTAATCTATCACACGCATACTCAGGGGTATCGAAAATCATAATCGATACCTAAACCCGACAGTCTTCCAATCCGTAATATCCTCATAATCTTCCGCTGTCAACTCAGCCATAGCTTTCTCGGGCGCGGTCCTGTCCACTTCCCTCGCTCTGGCAGCCTCGTCTCCCTCAACTTTATTCCTCCTGTTATTCACAAACATCAGATAAAATCTCAAACCAAGAGATATCAAGACCACAAGTCCATAGCAGATGAGAATGGCTTTGAAAGCAGTCGGGTAGCCTTGTTTCGCTTCGGAGGACTTGAACGTTTGAGGTCCAGCAATGTTGCCAGCGCAATATGTCAGGAATACCACTGCGGTCACTGTCATCTTCTTCGTGACACCTTTGTAATTCGAGGAGATGAGACCAAGTGTCAGTGGAATAGCCGATGGTCCCGTTTGGAGCTGTGGGGGATGTCAGCGGGCAATGGCAAAGTTGGACTGCAACTTACGCAATAATATGCAAAGAGACGAACGCCTTTTGTCTTTACTGAAAAGATGATTGCACTTCCCACAACGGGAGGAAGTACCACCGCAATAATCAATAACGTGGTGATGTTATGAAATCGACTTGCTAGCCACCCTGTCGAGAGAATGGTCGCCATGGAAATCACGGAGGCAGGAAGAGAAACAAGAGTTGACTGAAGACTCGTGAATCCGAAACTCTTGATTGCAAGATTACCGAAACTCCCCGTGCCGCCATTGGGAATCTGTGTCAAGACGGAGATTGCGGCAAAGAAGTATGTCTTTGGATCAATGAGACATTCGATGACTTGCTCGAGTTTCCAGCGGCTGTTGATGGGGTCGACACGTCCAGTTCCACCAAGAACGACACGATCTTCCGCATACTGTTTCTCCTCTTCTGTGAGGAATGATGCTTGGCTGATTGTATCGGGAAGAAGAAAGAAGACCATGACGCTCCAAAGACTGGTGATGAGACCGAAGATCTGGATTTGTTAGCAGTTCTTTAATTCCCGAAATGAGAATAGCTTACGATGAACATCCATCTCCATGGCGAAAGCGAACTGTGGATTTGTCCGATTCCATATGCAAGAA
Source organism: Mollisia scopiformis (assembly GCF_001500285.1). Taxonomy (NCBI): domain Eukaryota; kingdom Fungi; phylum Ascomycota; class Leotiomycetes; order Helotiales; family Mollisiaceae; genus Mollisia; species Mollisia scopiformis. The sequence goes on from NW_017263598.1 coordinate 672,885, forward strand.
GAGACGCAATGAAGCCTCCACAGCTATTTCCAGCAAACCAAACTCCTGTTCTTGCTGGAATTTCGTCACGTGTATACCAGATGCTCGTGACGTACACGAATGCTGGAGAGATGGTAGCTTCCTGTAGAATAAATCAGCTAGTTGGCCTAACAAGAGGCAATCTAGACTTACTGCAACACCAAGCAAGAATCGACAAGTAGCCAGACCGCCAAAGCTATGACAAGCCGCAGTCGAAGCAACAATAGCACCCCACAAAAGCGTGACCCCAGACAAATATTTTCCAACAGGCAACTTTTGAATCAAGACTGTAGTCGGGTATTCGAAAGCCAGATAACCAAAGTAGAATATAGATCCAACCCAAGAATACTGCGTGCCGACCAAATGATTGTCCTCCTCGAGACCAAAAACAGCAGCCGAGGACAAAATCGTCTTATCCATGAAGTTCAAATTGTATGTCACGAACATGATGGCCAGGATCCGGAAATCAATTTTGCGAAGTACTCTCTTGGCAAGCGCTTTCGTGTATGGACTCACATCCTGGACCTCCATCTCAGCGATGTCTGTAGGTGGGTCGATAGCCATTGTCTCAGATGTGAGCGGTGTCGACTCTGTAATTTCTTCGATGTCGATGGAATCCATCGTGGTTAAAGGCCGAAACCTTTACTTATTGTTGATCGGGCCGCGGGCAAGCGCGCGATAAGACTATCGATGGTTCGTTACATGGTGTCGCAAGCTTTTCTCTTCAAGAGTGGGAGAGGAAGGGAAAGTGGAGGTCGGATCATTCTTGGCGATAAAGGGAGTGTGCACGTGACCTTCATCAACCATATGGACAATTCCAAGTTTCCCTTTGAAGGAGGACAGACAATCATGAGAGGTGTGCTTTCTCGAAAAAATCAATCTCTTGAGATAGAGCAGCTTTCTCGTCGTCGCTCGCCCAACATATCTCGATTGCATTCCTCTGGAGCCGCACCATCTCTTGATCCGTGAATTTGCACTTGTCTCGAACCATGTAAAGGTTATGAAGTACCCAATTATCTTCCATGTATGCTGGATCGTCGCTTGCAATAGTGATCTTGATACCTGCGTCGAACAATTTCCGAATTCGAACAAATACCTCAGATTCAGGAGCATGCCGGATGTAGGCACATGGACAAATCGTCATGCCGATGCCTTTCTCCTTGATCATATTCATCAAGTCATCCTGATCTGCCGCATTCAACCCATGATCAATACGTTCAGTTCCTGGGCCGCCGAGGGATTCTGCGACTTGGCGAATGTGTTCATGGGTGTCTTTCTGGTTGAAATCGCAATGACTTGTGCGCCGAAAACCATCCTCTCGAGCGCGTCTAAATACTTCATCGAAAAGCTTTGGAGGACGATCAAGCTCATCAGAGTCGAGGCCAATACCAACAATCATGTCTTTGTACGGGAGAGCGGCTTCATATTGCTCCGTCGCTGATTCTGGTGACATGTCTCTCAAGAAGCACATAATCCATTGTGATTTCACCTGAACATGGTCAACAATGGACACAGTTGAAGGTATCGGGCTTACGTTTAGCTCTCTTTCCGCTTCAATTTGTGCCTTTTGAAAGCCTTTCATGATTACTTCCATAGATATCCCTCTTCGTGTATGACCTTGAGGATCAAAGAATGGCTCGCAATACCGAACATTCAATTTTGCGGCTCTTTCGAAATATCTCATTGCTAGGTCATAATAATCTTCTTCACTCTGAAGAAGATCAAATCCCTCATAGTATATCTGGAAGAACGTGAACGATTTTGACGCTTCGGCAGATGCAGCTCCTATCCTTCCTCGAATGCAAGTGTATGCCTTCTGGGTTTCTTCCAGGGACGTGAGAGCAATTTTATCTGCGCCGCAAGTGAGCGGTATTTTGTTCTTTTGAGAGAGCTTCCAACGCAATTCTGGTGTCATTGTCCCTTCGATATGCACATGAAGCTCTATTTTAGGAATATCTACCACAAAGGGGTCGTTGGTCTGCAAATGCTCGGCCCTCCACTTTTGGCGTTGTTCGTATGTTGAGATGCCACCAGAAGACATCTTGTTGCCGCTTCGTTTGCTCTATGAGGTTGGTTAAATAGATATATACAGTAAGTCTGGAATCAAATGCTATCGGCGGATGCTTGTCTAGGTTTTGGCTGATTTGGTGTTAGCTGTGTTGGACTGACTTATTCTGCACGAAGATGGAGGTTGAGGGATACGACCCCACTTCACTATCAAATTAGCGACAACAGTACTGTAAGCCCCTATTTCCTGGAGAACGCTAGAATCGCTCGCTAAAGCAGCCTTGTCGTTTTCTTTCAGGGCGCATTCTGCATGCGACCGTGAGTCTCTCAATAGTGTTGATTCTTCATCAAGTCCTCAATTTCGCACTCTGTCGAGCCCCTTTTGCTTCGTTTGTTTATTTCTTGAAATGACTGGGTCAGTACCCAGCGGCAGCAGCATTGGAGGACTTCAAGAGCCCAGACGCAAGAGACGAGCAGAGTTTTCCAACCACAGACAGATTCGTCTGAAAATTGTTTCACCCGAAAGACTGCCTTGCCAGGACATGATACAAATCGCTGTTGAATCTCGGACCGAGGGAAGAAGCTATCTTGGGAGATACAGTAAGAATCGGATATACCAACGCTACCCTCTCATAGAGGTCAGAATACTAAAATCTGCGAGTGCAATAACTTTCTTTCACAATTACCCCGTCTTTCCACACACCAAACATTATATTTCTGAGGCTCACACAGTGGCGAGAATCCCCGCACACCTCAAAAAGCTTATTCCACATCTGGTGCTGAGACTACATCGATCCACTTCTAAGCAAGTGTCTAGAACCGGCGGCTCCCACTAGTTTATTGTGTCAATTTATAAGCATCTCCACGCCCTTTGACTTCAAGCTCAAATCACGAACCGCCTTCGGGGTTTCATCGCGCCCACGGATTAGTAAACCGGCGTCCTACAACCAAAACGGTAAACGCAATTAACGAGAGGGAAGATCGAGGCTCAGTGATGATGAGGCTCTTACCCAAAGTAGGGTATGTAAAGGCTCAATCATAACTATTTAGAAGTTTCGAGCTTTGTTGATCTATTTTGCTTATCAAGTTTCTTGCTTTGGACGATGAACCAAGGCATACAACGGAGTCTAGAAAGGATGTTCTCCTCTTGGCAGATGATGATGAAAAAGTCGCTCATCGTATAAAAGAGAACCACCCCTGAACTCTAACCCTCTCCAAGAACCTTGTTTTTCGTTGAGCATCTCATTTTTCGATTAAAGTTACTTGTCTCCTCAATGCATTCTCCTCCGACCTCAAACCGCAATGATGGTCAAGAGTCTGATTTCCTCATCCCACCAATCTCTCTAACCCGCGAAATCATCCTCGTCTTCGTCATCTTCCTGACAAATTTCATGGTTCAGGTAGGTAATATCCAAGGCATCCTACCCGACTACGCCATAGCCGCCAGTTTCGGCGCAGATCCCACAGACATTGCCTGGTTCCCAGCATCATATAGTCTGACATCAGGTACGTTCAGTCATCCTTCTTTCTCTACCAAGTCCAAACCTAACAATTTACAGGGACGTTCATGTTAGCAGCCGGCCGACTAGGAGATATCTACGGGCACAAGAAACTGTATGTCGTGGGCTGGCTCTGGTTCGCCTTATGGTCTCTCCTTGCGGGACTATCGGTCTATTCGAGATCCGCCATATTTTTCGATATCTGTCGAGCGATGCAGGGTATCGGTCCAGCGATTCTCGTCCCAGCCTCCCTCGCCATCCTGGGATCGGTATACAGAGACGGACACCGAAAGAATCTCGCGTTCGCTTTATACGCTGCTGGGGCGCCTGTTGGGTTTACTGTTGGAGGCGTATTCGCCGCTTTGCTGGCCCAGCTAGCGGAGTGGAGTTGGTCGTATTACTCGACCGCTATCGTCTGCGCGGGTCTCGCTGGACTTGCGTCGTTCGCAATTCCTCCTATCTGTGACAAAGAAACTACTATTCCATCTTCAGAAGGGAAGAACCAGTTCGACTACTGGGGCGCTTTCACCGGTATATCAGGGCTCATCCTCTTCAACTTCGCATGGAACCGTGCTCCGGCTGTTGGCTGGCAAAAGGCCCAAGCAATCGCCCCTCTCATCCTTGGCATCATCCTCATCGGTCTGTTCTTCTCCATCGAGAAGAAAGTCTCGCAACCTCTCTTACCGATCAACAAACTGTCCAAAGATGCAATCTTCGTTCTCCTCGTTGTCGGCGTCGGTTGGTCCAGTTTTGGCATCTTCATCTACTACAGCGTGAATTTTATCACCCAGCTCCGGCAATGCAGTCTCCTCAGTACCGCCGCTCAGTATGTTCCGGTTCCGTTCAGTGGTCTCGCCGCCTCGTTATTGACATCGTTCCTCCTCGGCCGCGGCGTTCCGACTTCTTACTTGCTGGCTTTGTCCATGTTCTTCTTCTGTGGTATGAATGTCCTCATTGCAATAATGCCAGTTGAGCAATCATACTGGCGAAACATGTTTTGGGCAAACGTGGTGGCGCCGTTTGGAATGGATATTAGCTTTCCAGCAGCAACGATTCTCATCAGTGGCATGGTGGAGGCAGGGGAGCAGGGGATAGCGGCCAGTCTGGTGGCGACGGTTGTATATTATTCGCAGAGTGTTGGGTTGGGGTTTGCGGGGACGGCGGAGGCGTATATTGGGAAGTATGGAGGGAGTACGTTGGAGGGGTACAGGGCTGCGTTGTATGTTGGGATTGGGTTGAGTGGAGTGGGGATTCTGGTTGGGATGGGGTATGTGTTTTATGATAGTATGGGGGGAAAGAGGATAGAGGAGAAAAGAACTTCGGATACGGAATTGGCTGAAGAGAGTGTATAGAAGAATGAAGTGCAGACGGGTGTGATGGGCAAAATGAAAGTAGGGGGTAGAAAAGGTCATGCTCTCGAAAGTATATGAGGATGTATCACAAAGATATACTCTCAAGCTGATGCCGAAGTAGATCGGGTTTGGATGGAGCACAGCGCTACTGTATTATTGTAGAAGACTTCCTGGGGACTTTTTAACAATTCATCATAATGTCTACCTTAGCTCCGCTGCCTTGTCAAGTGCTTTTCCCTAACTGAATATGAATGAACCTCATCAAGGAGATCAACTTTCTGACTTTCTTGGCTTGTCCGTGCAGGCTGCGAAACTTCCACGACTGAGATCAGCTTTATCACTAAGATACCATATTTACACTTTTTCAGGATAGAGACGCCACTGAGCTAGAGTATAGTGCCCCGGAATGTGCTTCATGCGCTGAACGCGCGGGATGCGCTGTAGTTTCATGCCTGAAATGATTCGGTCGAGGGTGCTGCATAGCCCAGAAGAATTGTATTTTGAATAGCAGCTTAGGGCCACGACTGATGATAACGCATCAGTTGTCGTCAGAAAACAGGAAATATAGTTCGCAAAGGGAAAGAGTTCAATAAAGGTATCGGCTGTTTCGAGCTCAACATCGCATTGCGAGGAAACTTTGTCCTGGGTCTATGGATTCTTGAATAAACCGCGAAGGTTCGCCACGGTTCCTGCTTCTCCTTTCAATCTCTCCAACCAATCGCTCCGACATCCACACGTCGACCCTCACCCTCATCTCCTCATTTCGGACAACTACTCCCAGTCCCATCCCAATGACACAAATCCTTACAATATCCACATATTCCCCCTCTATGACCCATCATCAGCCCATACTCTCTATCCACTTTCAAAAGGAAACATACGAGAGATTCCACGGCGGTCCAATCTGCGGCTCCCGCGTGATGATTATCGTGCTCTTGAGGTAATTATAACATGCAAGCCCAGGACATGGCGCGATCGGCGTGTCGAGATCGAGTGGTGCTGCGCGGACGCTTGTGAATGCTAGGAAGGCTGGGAGGAGGTGTGTAAGTTGCATTTTTGCTGGCGTACTTTGAGATGATTGAACTTGGAGTATCGTCTTCGAGATATATGGTGTGTTCGGTGAGGTGCCGATCAGGTGTGAGGGGAATGTTGAATTAGATCAGGACAGGCTATATGGAAGAATCGTCGACCAGGGGTGCGACGCCTCTCGATATATTACTTTTGCTGGCGTTTGAACCTTAATTCCCGATCTAGTTACGGAAACGAAGTGGAACATACTTTCCTCGAATGATTTGCTGTTGTTTTCTCTCGAGTGAGTGGCCGATCTCTGTCTTCCTCGCTTGCTGGTCTTGCAATATATATCTCGGCACTCCTGGAAGGTTTCCGCAGCTATACCATTTTGTTGCCGGTTGATGGATTTGGTTGCTCATCCTTTTCATCGTTCATCTTCATACAGGCGAAACTTTAATCATGGGCGACAATAACTTCATGCTCGGCAACGACTTGTCCTCCATCCTCGTCCGAAAAGCCGGCAGCTCCTTCTCAGATCCCATTGGCGAAGGCGGAATAACAGGACTCGGATGTTCCAGGTCTGAACCCCTCGATACCGGCGTATGCATTTCCGAAATCGCCGCGTCTCGCTCAATAATTGATCTATATCCAGCTGGGACCTCGGATTGAATACTATGCAGTTCAGTACGACTCCATTGCGTGGACGATTGGCCTATATAACTCCCATCGAACTGTGGCAGTTCTGACATATCTCGAGAATCATCGGATATGACTGAGGCGCTACCTCCTCGCATATTGCGCGGAGGAAATAGATGGTCGGCTGGTGTCGAATTTCGTGGGTTTCCGTTGCTGCTTTCGCTGTTCTGGCGCTTGAAGCCTCGTCTTCGCAAGCAGAAGAACCATGCGCATCCAGAGGCTATGGCAGCAACTCCAAGGATGCTCCCTATCGCAATACCAGCTATGGCACCACCACTGAGCGAATTCGAATCGTCACCATAATAGTATGATGGCGTGAGGGAATCTGACGGATATCCTATGTTCGTTGCTGTCGTCAAAGTGGGAAACGAAGTAATAGTCCCAGTCCCGACCGCTCCAGCTTGTTCGTAGACATTTTCGCAGTCATAGGACTCGTCGGTCTCCTGAGTCGTCGCATCCGGATCGTCGGTGCATCCAACCAAGTTGTCTTGGTACTTCATATCGAGAGCCCAAGAAAGTCGTTCCGTGACATTGCACATGCTGTACGATCCATAGATTCCTGTGCTTCCATCTCCGTGCAACGCCGGGCAGTTTATGGAGTTGGTTCCGCATATCCCTTCAAGTAGTGATGTTGTGGTCGAGGAGTTGAGGGGTGATCTAGCAACGCACTGTAGAGAGTTTACCATGCAAGAACAAACGTCCTTGTTGACGATTGGTGGCAAAGTTGGCGAAGCAGAGAAAGCGGTAGTGGGGCAGCTCTGGGTGATGGTATTGGTGACCGTGTAGTTTGACGCGAAGGTTGAAGATGGTGTGATCTTGGCTATTTGTGAAGAGTATGACGTGAAGTCCGGCAAGGGGCTGACCACGGAATTTGAAACTATTGAGACGAGTCCTAGTCCAGTCAGCAAGATATATAGATATCACAGAGGAGGAAATGAGCTACCCTTGTTCTCGTCATCTTGGAAGTATTCGTAGACGATCCCTCCACTAATAACGTTCGTCATCTGAGTTCCGTATATGTATGCCACTTCATCGAACTCTCTGGGAACGGTGGCCACGTCCTTACAGCCATACTCCGCGAAGAAGACTGGAACAGTATAAGTAGCATACTGGTTAATGATATTCTCATAACCGGAATTAACATAAGTGTTGTTCGTACACCAATTGAAGTCCGAGATGCCCAGAAAGTCGATCGATTGAGAGGAATTGGTGCAGGTCATGTATAGAGAAGCAACATCATAATTGTCCGAAGCACTCATCTCGTAGCCAACTGGGATCGGCCGGTAGCCCTTGGTTGCGATATATGATTTCAAATCCCGCACAGCTGCCTTCACAAATGCCGCGGCTGGCGAGTTGCTGCTATTGGTAACCACATTATCTCCAGCAAAGAATCCTAGAACATTCGTGAACCCAGCCATCGCATCTATGGTTTGAACCCAAGCTCCATATATATCTAGATTCCATTCTGGATTCGTGCTGTTGATGGTGGCCGTTCCAGGCAAGTCCACGAGAACATAGATCCCAGCAGTCTGGAGAGCGGTCATACATGCTGAATGATCGGAAGCTGAATCGATGTAGGATACTCGGATAACGTTGGTGGTGAGATCGCTGAGGAATTGAATATCGCGCATGCAATTTAAAGAGACTGACAGCGGGTCGATGGGCGTCGAATTCGATGGAGGCTGGTAGGTAATGCCTCGAATAAAGAATTCTGAGCCATTGGTTTGGTAGAAGAAATGTGATCCCTTATGGCCGTCAGACAAGATACCGAATTGGACATTTGAAGCTCACCTTGATGACCACCGGATCGACGGTAGCAGAGACCAAGGCAGCCAAGAAGATCACGACCCCACCAAGAAGGGACCTCAATCCCAGTGCCATACTCGCGGGCTCACTACTACCACGTGCAAGAACGCCACACAGCTACAGACATGCAGCAACAATCCCAAGAAGAGATGGAAGCACCAAATGTCACGATGTCTTCATCGAATACAAATGAGATGAAAAGGAAACATGACATCAAATTGACGCGTCGGGGTTTCGTGAGTAAACGCTAAGCCCAACCTTTCGATTATTTACCCCTGAATGAAGCACTGCCACATCGCAAACGGGTATTTTGGTGCTGCGCCGTGCGGGTGCAGATACGAGTTTTGTTCATATCGCTTTCTTGTCCGACAAATTGCTTGTCCATATTAACCTTAGCATACAGCCATTTGATTCGTTCCTGACGGCGCACTTGCCTGCTTCGTGATGAAAGTGGGGTGGACGTTTTGACGTGAAGCTTGTTCTTCGAGCTTGTGGCCTGCTTTGCCGAGGGCGAGAAGATATGAAATGCACGTTGACAGAATATATACTTCCTGTGCCCTCTGCCTAGTGATGCAAAATTGCAAACCACCTACACTCCAGCTAATGGGACAAGATGATTCATATCGAACATTAGTCAGAATTTCTAAAATCTCCCCGGTCTTTCGAAACCCACGTGACCGTAGGCAGTGGGATGACTGCGTGTTGGCGAGCTCGTTATGAAGGCAGTCTGCAGTTCCAACTTGATGCAACCTTTGTATCTCCGATACCATCCCAGACACTGACATTAGGATACACACAATGAGCTACCTCAAGTCAGCTACAGTGGTCATCAGGCAACTAGACCAGTTTTCTGAGAACATATAAGATAGGGCTCACCTCTCTGCGCCAGAACAGGCATCGAATGATTATCATCTGTATACTTCGTCCCCACCAAGCTTTCCGGCTCGACGCCACTTTCAACCCATTCAACCAGCGACATCAACGCATTATCCTGTACAGTCAGCATGTCGGTGGGTACAGGTCCATTCTGCCCTATGTCCCAAGCCCCGGGGCCACCGGTACAATGGTGCATCCCTGGGATGAAGAAGAGGCGGTAGAAGCTGTGTATCTGCGTTATGGTAAGATTCAATGTTCGTTGGACATCGTTGAAATAGTTCTCGCTATTGCGAGAGGTTACGGACTGGCGTCTGTCAGTGCAAAAACAAATATCTTGGAAAGGGAGCATACATTGTCGTTTCGCCCATGGTATGCCATCAATTTTCCACCTCGAGCAAAGAAAGCAGAGAGGTCACTTTCTCCGGTGTTGACGCTGCCCGGATTGACTTTCACAGCAAAGTCCATGTCCGCGGCTGTGAAGTCTGATGAATTCCAATCGCTATTATTATAGATAGCTCCGCGAAAGTAGTCCTGTCCTGTTAGCTGCGATCATCAAAAGCGGTTGCAAACTCACCGACAAGATCGCGTATGAAGTTGGATACTTTGAGAACACATCCGTAGCAACGCCATAGTCCCAAGCAGGATACACAATGTCACCCTTCGTATCGGCAATGGGAAGATATGCTTGACGAACGCTGTTGACTTGATACGGATTCAAGCATACAGAATTATTGAGCACTCCAGTTCCACAAGCGCAGGTTTCCGGGTTGAATCCGCATTTTGTTGGATCGTCCAAAATTCCGTCGATAACTCCATCTAGTCCATCACATTGTTTGATTTGTTCTGCCACGATAGCTGTCCATTGATCATCACTCAGATAAGCTGGACTTGAGACATCGGGCCAGCCAATTCTTCCGGCGAGAATACCTTTTGAGCTAACAACTCGAAGCCAGTCGACACCAGGACTGCCTGCCAACATGCCATCAAAATCTTCCGGATACATCATTGCAGTTTTGAAAGCCTGTCTGCCGCCTGTACTGCACCCCATGTAGTAATTCTTAGTTGCAGGCTTGCCATAGTACTGCTCGACGAGCTGTCTTCCAGTCACGGCTTCGATATGCGTAGATCGGTAGCCAAAGTCAATCAACGATTCCCGATTATTGAGAAAAAAGTCAAAGCCTGTAGAACCATTGTGACCAGCGTTCTGACCCAGTGTCGCAAAGCCTTGCTGGACCCCAGATTGGAGAACGGTGTAATCGACACAGCCCCCAATGCCTCCTGTGCCTGAAGCTAGGAAACGGCCATTCCAGTTCGTGGGGAGCCAGGCTTCAAGAAAGATGGAAGACATGCAGCTTGTTTGTACATTGAGAGTGATTCTGCAGAGATCACCAGTTGCGATTGTAGAGTTGATGGCACATGATGCTACCGTGCCTGGAAGTGGAATCGTAGAGCCATTTGAGTAGAAAGTCGTGGAGAGTACTGTTGTGTCTGAATCGAAGGAAAGGCTTGAAGCTGTAAAATTGCAGATAGCAGAACCTCCTACTTGACTTATAAGCCAGCAGAAAGCAAAAAACACAGAGGTAAAGCTGAAAACAGCCATGATAGATAGAAACTGGTTGGACACAAACAAGTCTCTTACCTAAAATTCCCGAAAACCATTTCCAGAAACTGGGCTTATATGTCCACATCGTAGTGAATCTGGAAAGTGGGGGATCATAGCATTTACTACGTACAGCACTCGCTGGATTTTGGAGAAAGTGCTTCTTCCCCACAGCCGCACCCCGCATTTTGAACAGCCAAGCCCTGGATCGGCACAGAAAAGTCCCACCAAAGTGATTACCTTAAAAGGCGGTAACAGAGATTGATGTCATGAGGCTCTCTCTCGGCGTCACTCCGACTGTGAGAAGCGTCCGATATAATATCTAGTGCCGATCCTGTGAACCTTTTTTTTCGGGCTGAAGAGGGAATGCCGTAGGCCACGGGATGCTAGAAGGGGAATGGTTGAGACTGTCAGCTGCTTCAAGGAATCGTGCCAAGAAACTAAACTTTAACGTGCTACACGTGGAGCAGATAGCATGGGGAGATAAATACATGCTGTTCTTATGTCGGGCATGGAAAGAAGACGAGAGAGGAGTCAAGATGAGCTGAAGGACTCGCTGAGTAATTATACGCTAGACCTCTTTAGCTATAGGTCTTTCGGAACATTTCCTGCCATTATCGATATTTCAACTGCAGAACACATCCGAAGCTCACAAATTTTCTCCTTCCTCTTAATAGTCGCGTAGCATGCAGAGGAAGAAGTCTTCACGGTCGCTTTGAAGCAGGCCCAAGTGATCTCGTTCATTTCTCGAAGTACGGAATGGTAGTCCACAATTAGGCTGTTGAATTGCCATTCATATGCCGTCAACCTTAATATTCCGAACGGCTCTCTGGCTGTTTGCCTCAAAGCTGCCTGCGATTAAGTTCAAATAAGCTTGATCGCAGTACACGCACCTGCCTCGACTTTCTGATATTCAGAGAAAGGCCATGGCATCACGTGTCTCCCCCAGAAGACACGACCCCAGGTTTTGTTCGATCATTGGTCAAATTCGATATGCACCAATGCAGCAATTCTCCTGTCGATGCCAATTTCTGCCCCGCACTCAACAGAAATAATCCACTCTCCATTGTCGTCGGCGGCTGCAGCATCTTCTCTAAGGATGCAGTGTGTCTACAAGTAAGTATGTGCAAGGGAGGATCTGTTGTTCCGTGAGGCTAAAGAAGCAAGTGCGACCGACCATGCCACAACGACCCTTGATCCTATATAATCCCAAGATGGCTCTTTTCTCTCGTCTGATCTCGAAGACCGATTGGAGAGACTTCACTCAGTATCATTATTTGGGATGTTCGACGCGTTGTTGCTCTTGCCACTCTTGGCATTGAGAAGTTTTGCGCAGACAACCGACTATACCCAATATGTGAACGTCTTGTAAGTCACAATGCTCAGAATATACTTTCTTGCTGATCGGCCTAGGACTGGAACTCAAAATGGTGGGAATGACTTCCCTGGAGTTGCTCGTCCGTTTGGTATGGTGAAACTAGGAGCTGACCTCTTGGTCACGGGCACCGATTCATATTCCGGCTATCTTCCCAATGGCAACTTTTCCGGCTTCAGTATGATGCATGAGCAAGGAACAGGCGGAGCTCCCGTACGTGACTTCTGCCCTTGTTTTGTATGCGTTCTAGGAGCCGAGATGACAAAGATTATCATCAAAAGCTGCGCACCAAAGGAAATATGTTTTAGATCCTCGGACGAGCTCCTTGGTTGTCAGACCTCTGTCAAAAGAAATCGTACTGATATGCCTACAGAAATACGGTACTGTTGCTCAGCTTCCATTGGTTGGCAAAATCAGCAATCCATTGTCGAACATCACAGTTGGACGAGCTACCGCGGATCAAGGGTCTGTGGGGTATTACAGAGCTCAAACGGCTCAAAATGTGGTAGTGGAACTTGCAGCAGCCACGCGTGCTGGCATGTATCAATACACTTTTCCAGCTGGAAGCACGGGAAACAATATTCTGATTGATATGAGTCATGTGCTACCTTCTTTCAGAGGTCAAGGGCTAGGTCAAGGATATGCTGGGGGCCATTTTTCGATTATGGATGACGGTCATTATGAAGCCTCTGGGATATATAACAATGGATGGAACAGGTCTCCAGACTGGACGATTTATTCCTGTAAGTTGAGATTCCAAGCTTCAAAATCGCTACCTACTAATGATCTTAGGTGGCTATTTCAATGTGACTCCGTCGGCTGCAAATGCTTACACCAACACTGTCGACGGCACGGTTCCTGGTGGCAGCGTGTTACAGCCCTCAAATTCTGCCAATTCCAGCTCTTGGGCCACAGCAGTTGGTGGTTTATACAGCTTCAACACTTCTGCCGTCTCATCTCGAGTTGGCATTTCTTGGATCTCCAATGTCCAAGCTTGCCAAAATCTCGAGAAAGAAATCCCAGCCGGAACTCCATTCCAGTCCGTTATTGAAGGTACTAAGACTGCCTGGAACAATCAAATTCTCTCCAAGATCACCACTACCACGACCAATACTTCGAATCTTGAACTGCTGTACACTTCTCTGTACTTCATGAATCTGCTGCCAACCAACCAAACTGGCGAGAATCCTGGATGGACTTCCACCGAGCCGTATTATTCAGACATCTTCACTTTCTGGGACCTCTTCCGTTGTTCAACTGCCTTGTTACAAGTTCTGGATCCTGTTGTGTACGAAGAGCACATTCGTTCCCTGATCGATATCTGGAGACATGATGGCTATATGCCAGATGCTCGATCCTCGAACTATAACGGCCGGACACAAGGAGGTTCAAATGCGGATAACGTTCTTGCCGACGCATACGTGAAGGGCGTTCGAGGTCTGGTAAATTGGGAAGACGGCTATGCTGCGATGGTCAAAGACGCTGAAGTCCAACCTCCAAATACTGTTCCCCCTGACCCAATGGCTCCCGAGGCTTCTACCGCGGAAGGTCGTGGTGCTCTACCAGATTGGCTCGCTTATAGGTTCATCACTCCAGCTTTCACTCGAGCCGCATCACGCGCTGTCGAATATGCCTTCAATGACTTTGGTCTGTACCAGGTCGCAAGAGGTCTAGGTAAGACGGATGACGAAGCAAAGTATCTCAACAGATCTCGGAACTGGAGAAATCACTGGAACCCAGATCTCGAGTCTATTGGTTACTCCGGCTTCATCGTGCCAAGGAATCTCACTTCTTTCATTGCTACAGATCCATTGACAGATTCCGGCTACTGGGGAGACCCATACTATGAAGCTAGCTCCTGGGAATATTCCTGGGGTGATATTCACGACATAGCAAAGATTATAGAGTGGATGGGAGGGGCAGACACATTCTACTCTCGCCTCGAAACCATGTTTACAGTTGGTGCGGATCCGAACAACCCTACTGGAATCATTTTTGACTCCACCAATGAGCCGTATGTCCTTGGGTTCCTTGTCCTTGCATCATAACTTCTACTGACCAATTTCAGGACATTCAACGTCCCATATCTTTACAACTTCATCAATCGTCCAGACCGCTCAGTTTACCAATCTCGCAAAGTCGCCAAAGGAGATTACAACACTGGTGTCAGCGGCTTACCAGGAAATTCGGATGCAGGAGCTATGCAGACGTGGCTTTTATGGAACATGATTGGTCTTTATCCGGTAACAGGACAGACCACATTCTTGATCCACTCCCCATGGTTCGAATCCATGACAATTAACCTTGGCAATGGTAAGACTTTGCAAATCACAAGTACAGGTGGGGACGGCAATGGCGACACAGATTTCTATGTTCAGAGCTTGAAGGTAAACGGCCAGCAGTGGACCCAAAACTGGCTCACTTGGAATGATGTTTTCGCGAATGGTGGCACGATGGAGTTTGTTCTGGGGCCAAATCCTGTGCAGTGGGCGACTGGTCCTGTTCCACCAAGTCCAGCAACAGAGCCAATTACTTGCGTAAGCTCTTTCCATTCTCAGACACTCGATATACTGATCCTTCCCAGACTAGCGACAATTGTCTCAGAAACTTACGGGATGCGAGGTATTCTGCTTCCGCATCGGCATTCTGCACTACGTATCTGGAAAAGACAGTCACTGCCTCAACGGCCATTCCAACCTATGTCGCCAATTGCGGAAGTTCTCCTAGTCGTGTCAGCTCGGCATGTACTTGTTTTCTGACTGGCTATCCGGCTATCACGTCTGGTGTTCTTTCGTCGAGCCCCACGGCAACGACGGCATCTTCTTGAACTGTTTCCAAGAGTAAATACTACAAAAACTAGAAAACGTTCAAGTCGACCTGTTGTTTGAAGACTTTTATTTGTAGCTCGCAGCGTTGAAGTGTCACGACTCTCTCCTTACCCTGGTAAGGTCACGTGGGTTGGTATGGTGAATGAAGTAAGATAAGGCAATGATATTGTAGTTAGGAAAACTTAATCAAGTTGAGCACAAAGCTCCTATCTAATGGGTGACAACCCGGAGTTATATAGAACTTGAGTGTCGTGGAGTAAAACCCCCTCCTGGAGTTTTACTGTTCTTTGGAGTTTTATGGGGGAGTAAAACTCCATCACGTGACCCACCGTGCGGCCTGAGGCCCACTAGTCCCGTGGTCGTAACATGAAGTCGGCATTAAATTTTTGTTTTAATTAATTGCTTAATAAACGAAAACGCAAATTTAATTATTCGATAAACGTTTTATAAATATAAAATTTTAATAATTTTATATATACGTTATTTAAATAATTTTATAAATTCGAATTTAATAAAAAAAAAATTTCTGTTACGATCACGGGACTAGTGGACCATGGGCTCGGCAAGCGGGGAATCTCGACCTATGGTGGGCCCTGGGTCACGTGGTGGATCATAGGGGATCATAGGGGATCGAGCGATCCACTACGATCCAGGAAACGGAGGTCCTATATAGCGGCGAGTTGTCACTCACTAGGGAGGAACTCCGTGCTCAACTTGATTAAGTTTTCCTAACTACTATATCATTGCCTTATCTTACTTCATTCACCATACCAACCCACGTGACCTTACCAGGGTAAGGAGAGAGTCGTGACAATTTCGTATAATAATTTTTTTAAATAAAATTTTTTTCAAAAATTTAATATTTAAAATTTTATTATTAAGTCTGTCAGGGGTTGAACTCCATAATGCTTCGGCTACGCCTCGCTTAAGCACTAGCTTCCTTATTTTCTTTACGAGTTGCAATCTCCGATCTAAGACTTTAATCTTATGGTAATTAGTGTTACGGACCACCTGGATCGCCTGGCTAATCGCCTGTCACCTGACCTAATCGCCTGCCTAATCGCCCGCGACAAAGGTCAGGCCGGGAATGGTGGCGTTCCCTAGCTTTAAGCCTATTGGGGCTTAGCTCCTCACATGACATCCCTTTCCCCTGGCATATATATATCTAGATCTTCTCCTCTTTCATTCCCCTTCTCTTCTTTACCTTTAGATTCTAAGAGATAGCCGAATCGATACTTCGTCTACGTACTGAGCTTCCCACCGTGCTGTCACAATTAGCTTATGCCGAGGCTTCTACGAAGCCTCTGATCCTATGTATATAAAGCCTTAGTTAGCTACCTTTCAGTTCTTCATCGAATTCAACGACAGTTTTACCCACTGCCTACGTCTTAAGTGTTCCCTCTTAGCGTAGCCCCTTACAAAGTCGTTTATTATATATATAAAAAATTATTATAATTTATTTTATAATAATCTATTTGTGACAGACCAGATCAGGTTGAGATGCAAGAGGTGATCCATTCTTAGAATACTAAGGTGAAGAGCTGAGGACAGCTCTCAGGAGTGCTTATATACAGGATTCTGCCAGGCGGTGAGTTGTCACGTGATAGGACTGAAACCAGCACTGTGACACTATTAAGAATTGCATTGACTGGTGTCACGGGTTGGATGTGTCACAGGCTGATACAATGAGTCAAAGTAACAAGCTATGTGTATTACAAAAAGAACTAGTTAAGGAAAGAAGGATTCTCCCCGGAGAAATCCTTTTGTGAGGGCGCCAAGGCCCGAGCGTCTGCTCACGTGACGGCTATGCCCATTTAGGGGCATAGCCACAGAATGGGTTCAACCCATCACAGGATGCAATGAGTCAAAGCAAGAACTTGATTGTATTACAAAAAGAATTAACTAAAGAGAGAAGAGTTCTATCTTGTACGAGGAGCTCTTTTAAAAGGGGCTCTCGCTGGTTCGTAGAATGGCCCGCGCGCTTTGGCGTCGCGCAGTCATGTGCAGGCCCGCGTAGTCACGTGCAGGCTGCACTACGTAGTAGTGCAGCCAAATATCGGGTTCAACCCGTCACAACTGGCTAAGTTAAGTTCCTAGATCTTTTGCTCCCCGGCCAAGCTCTAGCTGCTTGTCTCGTAAATAGTATCTTGCGGCCAGCCTTCCGTGTCTTTCCAATCCTCTGCATCTGCAAATTCCTCTTCCTCTTCTGACATACTATCAGTCTCACACCCCGTCTCGCTAACCAAAAAAGACGACTCTTTGCTTTTATCACAAATTTCTTTAGACATCACTCCATTCTCTTCATGTTCATCGGTTACATCCCAAAACGAGTCCTTACGCTTCTTGCAAGCATCCTCTTCAAACCTGACTTCCGTCTCATCATGTTCATCATCAACAGCAACACTTTCCCCTCTTGCGAACATCATCAACCTAACCCAAACTCTCTTCTCCACATCCCATTCCTTTCTTGTAACAGCACAATGCGCACCGCGGCATCTTACAAAGCATACATTTGGTGAATGGCCGTCTTTGTCTGGGGCATCGGATATCCCTTTAAGGACGGAGAGATTGGCGGAGGTAAGCATTTCCATTACCTCGGTGCTTGCGTGTAAGGCTGCGAGATGGAGGGGGTTTCTCTTGTGGATGTTGGACATGCCTACTTTTTCTATCTATAAGAGGGATGTGTTAGAGTCGAAAGTTTTATGAAAACTGGTGCAGAGAGAAATGATTGGTTAAGATGTGACTGGTTGGGTTGAAACGCAGTAGTTGTCAGTCTTTATCGCATGGATATTATTTTCCGCTCGCTTCTTAGTCAACCGGCATTCAAGGCATGACGCAGGTCGAGCCTCTTTGCTCCTTCTGTTCGTGACAGAGAAATGAAAATTGGCTACTTACCGGGAAATCCTCCAAAAATGGGAGCAAAACCTCCAGAACCTCCAGGCTATTATTTTGAATAGCCAAGCCGAGTGGCGTATCTCCATTATAGTTCGTAATGCAGAGCGTATGGCCGTACCGTTCCAGCAAAGTCTTTGCTAGAACAGCCTGGTTAGATACAGCAACATGGTGCATAATATTCGCACCCTCATCATCAGCGATATACACATCCGCTCCCTTCTCAAGCAGGAGGTCTAGCAATTTGTAATTATCAAAATGAAGCAAGGGAGTTCGTTCATGTTTATCTTGCGCATTAGCGTTGCTGCCTGCCTCGAGGCGTACAGCCGCGCTTTCAAGATCGTCAGCCCAGCACGCACAATGCAACGCCGTGAATCCGCAATTGTCACGCATGTGAACATCAGCTCTCCATGGGTCTTGGGTGAGGAGTCGTATGGCGTCTGCCTCGCCATTTTCGGCTAGCCAATGCAGAGGTGTTCTGCCAAGAGCATCTCTGCTATTGATATCGACATACTCGGACTCCAGAAGAAGGGCTTCTGCTAATTTTCGTCCTTCTCGGGTCAGCGCAGCTGCTTCGTGCAAAGGTGTCCAGCCAAGGCGGTTAGCCAAATCGTCTGCATCGATTCTAAGTGTATACTCCTGGTTCCCTCTCCGCGTTAAGACGGTAGTGGCGGCTGTCTTTTGATTCTCATCTGGAGAATGCTCATCCATACCGATGGAGATGAGGAAGTTGAAGACAGCTGGCTGATGTATTTTAGCAGCGACCTGCAGTTGTTATTCATAGTTAGTGCCAAGAATACACAATCCAGACTTCCTGCTTCCATACTTATCGAGACGCATCCTGCAAATAGAGGGTGTGAGGAGCTTTGAGGTGTTACTTACGTGCATTATAGACTGACCCCACTGGTTCTTAACGTGCACCAGATTTTTGTCACCCGCCAGTAGGTTCCGCAGCTGCTCCAAGTTTCCAGCTACCACGAGCGACCAAACAAGGTGACGCTCCTCGGGGACGATAAGAGGTATGTTAATCAACACCTTTGCGCCGGCACCAAAAAGGTCGTCTAGATTTGCGGAGGCTACAATTGCCCTTAAGACCAGCCATGGCGGGAAGTAGTAAGTAAAATGATGCTTGCCCAAGCTCTTTCGGCAGGGAGGGTAGTTGCAAGATCTCATCGAAATAGATGAACTGTAATCTAGAAAAGTATGCCAGTACGAATTGATGCGCGGGTATGGCACTGACAGCTGCAACCCCTTGAGCACTGCTGTGAAGCTATAGTTGCAGAGACGCGAACTGTTGAGTTATTACGAGACGTCTCGGGATTGTAGAATAGAATTTGAGCATTGCCAACTAAATGCTGCCGCATTCGAGTCTGTTGGTACAAAGATAGTGACATCCGTTCCATCTGAGTATGAAGAGGTTGCATAGAGCTCGTGAAGGTAGCCTGAAGAACCGCAAAATTTTGGCGTTGCTCGACGTGCATGGGGACCAGGCGGGCATCAATATCTGCTTCTCTTTGCTTGAGATACGCCTGTGTTTGCTCCAGACTTTGTTTGGCATGTTTTCCTAACCGTCGGAACTCATGTTACAATTCCCGCTGACGATTTTCCAGCTCGCGAATGGTTTCTTGGCTTGTAAGTGTTTGTCACGCTAGTTGGTATGGTGATATGAAGTAGAGTAGAACAATTTATGGTAGTCAAGAATAATAACTAAGTTGAGCACACCGATCCTATCTAAGGGCTTATTCCCAAGCTATATAGCCCTCCTCAGCTATGGAGTCAGGGGAGTCGGTCGAGCGCAAAGGAGTCCAGCTGACTCCTTCCGACTTCATCACGTGATCTAGGGTCTCCTATCAAGTAGCCGCTGTCACCTGACTGAGCCTAAGGTCCACTGATACACGTGATCGTGACAGTGTTATGCGTTGAATCTGGAGGACTTTTGTTTTCACATTTTCACTAGCAGTTTATTAAATCAGCATGACCACATTGCGGAAACTAGGAACTTTGCTTACCTATCGTTCAGCCCAAGCAGTTCAAGTCGAGTCTTTAAGATTTCGCGCGAGTCTCGAATATTCTGCTTAATGCGCTGGATTTCAGAACCGGCTCGTAACCAGTATGTGCGCTTCACCTTTGGTAAGCCGTGAGCATCTAGGATCTCACTGCGCCTGAGTCAGTTAAGGATTAATTGCTCAAATTCACTGTCTGGAGTACAGGAGTCATGGGTGCCTCCACCTGTGCGTATCCGTCAGATTCACGCCGGCGTTGTAGGCAACACTCCGTCTCGAGCAGTAGAGCTGCGGTCGAGGTTAGTTCTAGCCTTTATCCTCTTCGCGAGATCACAGGAACAGACTCAACTCTCAGGGCCTCGGCTTCGTTCCACACATTTTAGCTGCTCTTACCGCCTGGCGCTCCACCTTCCTTTCTCCGTGTCCTAATACAAGCGCATGCCGCGGTCTCTGCGCTAATAAGGCTCGTCCCAGCAGTCGTCCTTGGTGCCCTCGAGCTTCTTGGAGTCTCCTCCTCCTCCTCCTCCTCCGCCAAGATAGCGACGTTGTCCAATCCTTCCAAAATCGAGATCGGCAATGCCAACGCGCACCCCAGTTGTCACCGATCTGACCGTAAGCTTCTGCTCTCCGACCGACCCTCTTTCCACCTGCGCCCTCGACTCACCGAGATGGCTCCGCATAGAGAAGGACCTCTACCTACATACAGCTCAGCAGACTGCGTGGCTGCTGATAGCGCAGGCGAGGGAAGAAGACCTTAATGGGGACGACTTGGTGGTTACGGGGATCAGAGTTGGGGAGTTGCATCCCAGCGCTGGCGCTGGCTCGGACAAGGAGAAATCATGGGAGCGTCGACCCGGCGGCATCTGGGTGTTAAGGAGCCCCTACACTGGCGACCGCCACCAGGCTGTGGCGGCCGTGGACGTTCTCTTTGGTGTGGATGCAGTTGACCCGCGACCGCAATGGGCTCTCATGCGAACGCCGCTCCAGCTGGGCGCTCACCCTGAGGTACCAGTCGCAAGACTAACCGTACGGCAGGGCAGGGCGAAGCCGCCACTAGACGTCCCCCGGATACCACTACGGGTCAAAGAGGACGGCAAGTTCAAAATTGTCCAGATCTCTGATACACATATGGTGACTGGCGTCGGGGTGTGCAAAGATGCTATTGATGCCCATGGGAATCCTTTGCCTGAACGCGGGGCTGACCCACTCACCGTCAACTTTCTTAGGGGAATTTTAGATATCGAGAAACCAAACCTCGTGATTCTTACTGGAGATCAATTGCACCACGACATCTTAGACAGTCAATCTGCTCTTTTCAAAGTAGTTGCTCCTTTGATCGAGCGTTCAATCCCATACGCAGCCGTCTTTGGCAATCATGACGATGAGGGTACTTACACATTATCGCGTGAGTCAATTTTTTTCATAGCCCATAAATAGAGCAAATGATCGGGGACACACTCAGGGCGTTATAATTTAACGAACAATATTCTAAAACGACAACTTGCGACTCTTGCTAACGAGATAGCATGGCAGGCACGGCACAAATGTCATTATATCAGGATCTGCCGTTTAGTCTTTGTCAGTCAGGCCCAGAGCGGGTTGACGGCGTGGGCAACTACTACCTTCAAATCTTCGCTCCTGAGCCATCACAACTCCCGTTGTCGACTCTATACTTCTTGGACTCGCACGGGCAAATACCGAGTACAGTACGAGATCCAGACTATGACCCCATTAAGCAAAGCCAAATCGATTGGTTCACACGCACTTCCCAAGCGTTGCGACAGGACCGGCATGAGAAGGACAATAATCATCTGTCACTAGCTTTCATACATATCCCAATTCCAGAATACGCAGACAGCGATCTCATAGTGCGGGGCGGCAAGCGAAGAGAACCAACTGAAGGACCAAGTTTTAATTCCCACTTCTACGATGCCTTGGCCCAAGAAGGCATAGCAGTATTAAGCTGTGGGCACGATCATGTGAATGACTTTTGCGCTCTTCGGCCACCAAAAGAGTCGCAGCAGGATGACGACAAACCCCACGGCCCCTGGCTGTGCTACGGAGGGGGCAGTGGATTCGGAGGGTATTGCTCGTACGGCGACAAGCGATATCACCGACGAACGCGGGTTTTCGAACTTGATACGAAGACCGGGGGCATCAAGACTTGGAAGCGGGTCGAATATGCTATGGAGAGAATTGATGAGCTGGATCTTATAGATAGCGCCTCCATTTGCCCAGCCACTTCTCAGCCAGAGCTCAGGCTAAGTTAGCTGATATAAGTCTCCATCTGATACAGCACTGATCCATTGCTGGCTCCTGTATTGTGCGCTGGATTATATCTAGCGGGGGTGAAGGATATGGGCACGGAGGAAGAGCTGATGCAGAGCTGATGCGGCGGAGCGCCGTGCTGTAGAGAATGGTAGTCGGCCAGTTTAGCTAGATGTGTCGGCATCTGATTTAATGTCAGCGATGAGCGCGTTGAGATGTTCAAATGCCAGGATAGAAGGACAACAAACATCAGAAGTTGCGTATTTGTAATTGCTAATCAACCACCCATTAAAGAGTGTCATAAGCCGCGATAATTTCTCGTTGGAAAATTCATCATAAGGTAGTAGGGAGGACTATACCTTTGGAGTGATGAGAGACTCAGGAGCATGCCAGGCCTCGGTCTTTGAGGCATGCGATAGTGTCGCATTTTATACCAGACGCGAATTTGAAGAATGATAAAGGTTGAAGGAGGGAAGATGGCCGCGAGGCAAAGTCTCAAGAAAGAAAACCTCTTTAGCGCACTATACTGGACTACTCGCCAAATATTCTATTGGCCAATAAATCATTTTATTGGCTAAATGTTGAGGTTTCATGAATAGATTAGCTGTTTGGCCAAAGATTTATTGTCTAATAATTTTTGTTTTTTATTAAGTGCCAGCGATGCTAGCATCGAAGACAAGGATTAATAACTTAATGAAAAGGACTCTGCCAGACTTCTTTAATTTTTAACTTGCTAGGCCAGGTGTAGAAGAGCTTTTAGTAGTGGCAGCTTTAATATTACGTGCAAATTGGCATATTAGAAGGGTAGGTATAAAAAAAAATAAAAAAAATTTAAGCTATAATCAGTAGATCATATAGTAAGACGCTTTCAGCAATAGGATCAGTAGTATTCGGGCTTATAAAGTGTGTAGGTGAGGTAGATCTAATGCAAAAAGGGAAGCGGCCGGGGGGGGGATCAAACCTTAACTTTAAAACATCGGCTTATTTTGGGTAGATCAGTCTATTGATGAAACGCTTGATCTATTCATCAATGCCGTTCTATTGGTCAAAAGACCCTAAATTTGGTCAGAAAGGCCATTCTATTAGCCAATAGATTATTTGGTGAGTAGTCCAGTACAGCACAATCCACGAAATTCAAGGTTGCTAGAAGAGAAATCACTCCTCTTGTTCAACCACCATCCGCATTCAATTGTTCAGATGCATTTACCTGATTTCTCCCGCAATACAGCCACTTCTCTATCAATTGAGTCTTTAATGTTAACGGTTCATTCACAGATTCGCAGATCTTCCTCTGCGTCTTATTCCTCTTTTCACTAAGTGAGTAAAGATATCGCTGCCTCAACTGGACGAGCTTATCAATTAACACCATGTTCCTCCATGCTGGCCTCCGGTAGGAAATGTCGAGACAATATCACTGAAGCTACTATGTCTATTTCCAATGACTACAGTTTACAATTCTCCAATCCGCCTATTCGTGATCGACAAAGGGCAATGCTTTCAGCCATGTAGCCAGCTCCTCCGCGTTCCTGGCCTCGCGATCCAAAAACTGTTCGATGCCACTAGCTAGCTGGGCTTTTGAAGTCTCGTAATCCTCATTGCTGACCTTACCATCCCAATGTTTAAAACCGCCTACGTCGCTAATAAAAGTGTTCATAAGCTCTACCCCCTGAGCCCATAACTCCTCATCCTTTTCCTGTTGCTCTATCACGGCGGTTGAGAAGTGGAGTGGACACCGTATCAAGGGATGCCCATCGGATCCCAGGCCCACAATATTTGGCCATTCTTTCTCGAAGTCCCTTAATAGGTGGTTTAGGTACGGTTCGTAGTCCATGATAATCGTGCTCGGTACAACGGTAACCTGGTGACGTAGGCTATCTTTCTGTTGCTTGGCCAGGAACGCATTAGGATTTTGCTGATAACATCGGGCCATGTATAGATCGTGGAGCGTCTGGGCCTGGGCCTGGTGCAAGGCCTTTGCCTCGCGTTGGTCGTCCGGAGACAACGTGTCAAAGTTTTGGGGGAGGCTGACTTTACCCAGATCCTCGGGGATCGGGCCATTGAAATCTAGGAAGGCAGGGCGGGTGACCTGCATGCAAAGTGGTGATGCGCTGACGGATTGCCAGTCAATGATGCCCAAGATTCGAGTCGGGTTTTCTAGATCAACAAAGATGTTTTGCGTATGTAAATCGCCATGCCAAAGAACAGAGACATGTGTTACTTCCTTCTCTGGCAGGACGTATGGAGCAACCTTTAAGTAGTTGGTCAGGGCGGATAGTTTTGTGGATGCACTGGGTTGGTATTGTTTCGGCCCGTAAAAAAGTCCTTCGGGCATTCTGGGGTATCTGAGTCCTTTCTCTACGCAGGTAATTTCTCTATACGCAATCGCAGCTACGTACTCCTCAATTGTGGACCCTAGGCCGAGAGATTAGTATCGCGTGATCGAGATAGTGGAACGGAAGCATACATGGCCCACGATCGATATCCAAGGCTCCTTTCCCAAATCGAAGAAGGAGCGATGGTTAATTGGTCCAATCTCGAACTCGGCGCTGTGTACTGCGTTACCGTTTCCATCAATATACAGCGGCGTAGTGCTATCAGACTGGGGCAGGTCGTGCTTATAATATAAACTTCCGAACTTCGTGAACCTGGTCGAAGCAAGTGCTTTTTCGATCCCAACGACCTCCTTCAAAATCTCGGCTTTTTGTGAACCCTTCATGTTATCCCACACATCATACAACATCACACCAGATTGCTTTTCTATAATGATGTATTCGGATCCGACGGGGTTGTTTGAAAGTCTGGAGTTCCACGCATAGATTCGAGGAATGGGGAGATGAAGAACATTTCTCAGCTAGTAAAATCAATATATAGATCCAATTAGGTCAGGGAGGGTGCTTGCGCACGAAATTCATAGTGGCTACCTCGCTGGCCGTGGTGAAGTGGGGCCATCCTGCGTTAGGGTTCGGCAGTTTCGCGATAGCTTCTCTCCTGTCATCCATCGTAAGCAGAAAAACTTTGTTGAACTGGCCCTCGGATATTTTCACGACTTTCACGCAAGATCCTGAGCCAATGGCACTAGCGGCAAGTCGATAGAGCTTCGGCATGTCGAACTTGACGTAGCGGTCCGCAAGCTGTGCTCGTTCTCCCCAGAGCCATCGCCCTGAGGTGAATTGATCGAGTGCATTTGGTTCATGGCTTGAATCTAAGAAAGATGGGTTAGATTATTTGGGTCGCAACATGAAGAGGGTGTCTTTGCTTACCTCTGAATGTACCACTTTGCGCCCTTTTGGAAGGACCGGAACTCCAATGTCGTCCACGGGACGCAGGATAGCCAGCGCGTACAGAGGGTCTGTTTGAATGACTGAAGGTTGCGAGCAGACAAGAACGACCAAACAGAGGTGCTTCGAGTTGAATGACTATGTGGATGGACCTCATGGCAGTCAGTCCGTGGGGATGACAATGGATAAGTATCAGCTTGATGATCACGGTAGTTGGGGCAAAGGGCGTTGGCGCGCAATCGATAAAAGGGTGTTTCAGCCTTGAGGAGAATGAGAAAAAGAATACGAGGGGAAAGTATAGCATTAAATTTTCAAAAAGCAAAGAGGAGTAAATTGAATGCTACTGAAATTCGTATCATATAAAACCGCCCCTATAGACAAACGTTATAGAATGATGAAGCTGACTTGCTTATCACGTTTATCACGTGTATATAAGCGAATGTATACCTAAGTATCTACCTACTAGGTACCTAGGTAAAAATGGTTCCAGGGGAATCTCGGCCGCAAAGGAGCTAAAATAAGATTTGTGCTTAGGGTTAAATGGTATGACAAATCGGAAAGTAGTGCTGACCCTTTACATGTTTCGATCGCCAAGTGTGCTGTTAGCATCAGATCACCCGCACCCGAAGCCAATCATCAGCGATGCCATACGATCCCATACGATCTGTGGAGCCATTACTACCACCACTATCGGCATACCATGACTGCGTCCGATCTTCCGTATTTACTATCGTAACCATTTACTTCCATATGTAGCCATCTTTCAACATTTCCAACATTTTCTGCTCCCAAATTGAATTCAAAAAACTTCTCTTCGTCACCAATTGAGAGCCCAAATGGCAGCTTCTCACTATGATTTCATTATAGTAGGAGCCGGTATCGCAGGTTGTGTACTTGGATCTCGTCTCCACGCAAAATACCCAGATCGCATGATTCTGCTGATTGAAGCGGGTCAAGATGTTAGCAAGCATCCATTGATGGTGAACTCGGCGCCCGTTCCGCATTTGCAAGGCAGTGATTTGGATTGGGCGTTCAAGTATATCTTGAATAAGAAAGCTGGAAGAAGAGAAGGCTGATTTGAAGGTAGAACGACACCACAAGTCGGGTTGGGTGGGAAAGTATGCGCCGCTGCGGCTGGGAAGGCTGTTGGTGGAGGATCGGCTATTAATGCTTGTTTGTAGACTTTCTATGACAAAATTCTTCGAAGTAAAACATGTGATCTGACTTTCCATCTTAGGTGGCTGGCTACGCGGTGATAGAAACGACTACGATGAATGGGGCTCCCTAGTCAAAGACCCTCATTGGTCATACGCCGGGTTCCTGCCGTACTTCATCAAAACCGAAACTCATCACACAACCTCAGCCTCTTCATCCGAGCACGGCTTCTCGGGTCCAATGTACACTTCTACTTGGAACCCTTCTTCAAGCCCTCCCTTCCCGTTACGAGAACTCGTCAAGAAAGCATGGGAAGGTGAAGGAGTCAAGGAAGTCTTAGACGGGAACGCAGGAAGTCCCTTGGGAATCTCAGGCTTGACGGAAAACAGGAGGAATGGGAGGCGTCAGCTTGCGTCTGAGGTTTATCCTTTAGATGGCGTTGAGCTTCTTACTGGTATTCTCGCCAAGAGGGTCATCCTCTCTAAATCCCCAGATGAGAAAGTCACCGCAACAGGAATCGAGACAGTCGACGGAAAGATCTGCCAAGGAAAAGAAATCATCATCTCCTGTGGCGCCTACCGAACCCCTCAACTCCTGCTCCTCTCTGGCATCGGACCAAAATCCGAACTGGAGAAACTTGGAATCGGATGCCTCGTCGATAACCCGGGAGTAGGCAAGAACTTCCACGACCACCTCGGCGTCTCGCAGTGGTGGAAACTGCGCTACCCAGAACGGGGGCTTAGTATCGGACATCCTAACTTCAACGACCCTTCATGGAAAACGAGGATCCCTCTTGACTACATCGGTACAACGACCGTCCCGATGCCTGGGCTGAAACTTGCGCTCGAGAAAGATCTCAATAAAAGAGTAGGGGACGATCATCCGTTTTTGAAAACCGAAAGAGCGCATCTAGAGACGTACATCATATACGTAGGCGCCCATGCAGCGGATCCAGCGGTGCCGATGGATGGATCGCATATTGCGACCAGGGTGGTAGGGTTCTTGCCTACGAGTCGAGGGAGTGTTACGTTGAAGAGTGATAGGGCGGAAGATGACCCGGTTGTGGATCCGGGGTATTATACGACGGAGGTTGATAGATTTGTGATGCGGACGGGTATGAGGGCGTTGGCGAAAATGTTTGGAGGCGAGGTGGGGAGGGAGATTGTGGAAGTGGAGACGACGACGGAGGGGTTTGGGGCGGTGGGTGAGGAGATGAGTGATGAGGAGGTTGATAGGAGGATTGCGAAGGATGGGGAGTGAGTTATTTTCTCTTTTGTTGTTCGGAGGTGTTCGTTTCGGTGAGGAGAAGCTGACGAAGGATCTAGTACGCTCTACCATCCTGGTGGAACTGCGGCGATGGGGACAGTTGTTGATACAGATCTGAGGGTCTATGGTGTTGAGGGTTTAAGAGTCGTGGATGCGAGTGTCATACCCGTTCCTCTCGCAGCGCATTACCAGGCTTGCGTTTACGCAATTGGACAGATGGCTGCCGATATTATTTGAACCGAATATTTACACGCTATAATACATGATGTCTTACAAGATAAGATTGAACAGACTTATGAAAGCTGTGACTACCACCAAATCGTATGCCATCCTAGTCTGTCCGTCGGCACCAGATTTACTCGTCTCAGTCTGCGTTGGAGTTGAGATAGCTTTCGGGGTGGTAACGCTACCTCTCTTCGAATTGCAAATCACCGCATCATTCAAGCCTTCTGGGGTAGTATCCACTATACTGGCAGCAAACGACAAACAATCCAAGTTCCCCGTCGATGTAATATTAGTCCTAGTAGAAAAATTCAAGACCGGAAAACCAACACTAAAATCCACCTTATCAGCCCCCCATTCTCTTTCCAATCACAAAAGCTCACCTATCAATATTCCCAACCAAACTAATAAACCCCTTCGACCCCCGAAAACTCGGAAACGACAAATCAATAGCCGGTGGATCCGTCCCCGAGAGATCAATATCCACCCCCTCAATCCCAATCTCCTCCAACAACGGCACACTAAACTTCTCCATCCGATCCGCTTCGCTCAGCGACAAACTCCCCTTAACGTTCACCAGGTCCGGCAACTCGAGCGCCGTCACCTTCAGCGGTACGGCGGGGATCACCACAGAGGCATTATAGGGGCTCAAGCCCGGCCCCAGACCCGCGAACCAGACATTGGAGGCCGTCGCCACGCCGGCGATGGTGAGGGTCCCCGTGGCGTTGGCGTCGAGGGCGAGATCCCAGGCGTAGGGGCGACATGTGCTGGGCGCGGGGCCGGTCGTGTTGTTGTAGGTCTCGAATTGGGTTCTGTTGGGGTTGGGGGATGGGCATAGGTAGTTTAGCGTTGTGCATAAGGCGAGGGTGGCGACGTTTGTGGAGTTGAAGATTAGTTTGTTTGGGCAGTTTGCTGCGATTTCTTTTGTTTTGAGGTCATTATCGTCCTTTTTGAAAGAGAAAACTACATACCAGAAGCATTTTGGGCGAGTGTTCCGGTGGCAATGGTCGCGATCGTGAGGAAAGTGGAAATTCTCATGTTTCTTTGCCCAGTAACACAAATGTCAAGGGGACTTTCATGCTCTTATTTCCATAACCAAATTTCGGCATTGGGATCTTAGAAAGATACAAAGCTTCTCATTTGTCGAACACCCTCGTATTTTCGCGTGTAAGCACGCATTTGGTAGGGCAAAATTAAGATATTGGCTTGGCGGGACGGGGCGCAGTCCCGAATGAGCCCAGAATGGTATGAAGATTGATTAAGGAAATCCTTATCTAACCTTACATCGTGCATTTATTATTTTGCGAAACTCGCATGTGTCCAACATTAGCCTCGAGTTGCAGTGTCAACCAGCTGCCACAGACAAGACCTCAAAGAGAAACGAAGAAGCACCGTAATGCATGGGGCCTTTGGCAGCATGGTCCAAACACCAAGCCCAAGGAAATTCAAAGAAGTAGACAAGTAATCTGATATCAAAGATTTGATGGGCGACAATGAAATCTATCCGTAGGTAATTGGTCGAGCAAAGGTTATCCCACGTACAAAATTGCCAGTACAACTTATCATGTTATTGCATTACCTTAGACTACTGGAGAGCCCTCATGCTTCCAACACGTTATATCAAGACACTCAGAGCCCCTTACTGCAGCCACCACCACTTCCTGAGCACGAATCGCCATCGTCATCGCATTCTTCACCACCGCTATCCACCATAGGTCTTTGGGTAATCAGTGACTCTCATGTTTAGATCGGAAGAGCTTAAGACGCACAGAGGTTTTATGCCTTTCATTGGGCTAGCTTTGCCTGTCATCTTGGCCCCACGCTCATAGTCACACATTTCTTCGAGAAGATGCGACAGTCGACACTGAGTTCTTGCTGGTAGTTGATCTTTGGCTGGTTGCTCAGGTAACAGAGTCGTTGGCGGAATGGAGAGTGGATTTTGAGCTTTCCGATCTCCTTGAGTAGATTAAATGGTGGAGGATGCTAGGCCGAAAAACGAGGCTCGATACCTGCATGTCTTCAACCAATCATTCCAGGACAGCGCACAAGGCAGATTTGGCCTCGGGCTTTGCCTGGTCTGGATCACCAGGCTCTGTTCTTGGCAGATATTGTTAAATTGGCATCGTGTGCTCTTTATAATGTTGCTGTGAACGTGTTATTCAACAATATGAATCCTCTGAGTTTCACTGCCTCTCTGATCGCTGCCATCGAGCTTGGTGTGGGTACATTCAAGGTTGTGAGAAGATTCGTCGACAGCTACAGCGAAGTACCGGCTGAGTTACTAGCCTTGAAGCTGAGACTAGATGGCATCAACATTCAGTTGCAGCTCCTGCGACGCATCAAAGCGACACTTGGCGACATTGACGAACCATTATTGGACGATTGCGAGACTGCCAACTTTGAAAAGTTCATGCAAGATGTGATCTTGACTTTCTCGAGCATTCGAGATGGTTTTGCATCGCATGTTGTTGGAGTTGGGAAGCGCGACCGAATTAAATGGGTTTTCCATGATGCCAATAAGGTTAAGAAGTGGGATCAATGTCTCGGAAGTCACTCTGTGGTTCTCAAAAATATTCTACAGCTACTAGAGCTGTGAGTATCCCATGTACATCTATGAATATGAACATCACACACTGATATAAGGATAGTCGCTACTCTGGACTTTTGAAAATCGAATTCATGGAATTAAAGAAAGAAGTCTCGCGAGCTCGTTTCTTCATGGCAACAATGCCCCAACCTCTTCAGACACGTTTTCTGTGGGCTAGAAAAATATCGAAAGCCTTGAGGGTCGTCTC
Organism: Mollisia scopiformis; assembly: GCF_001500285.1. Classification (NCBI taxonomy): domain Eukaryota; kingdom Fungi; phylum Ascomycota; class Leotiomycetes; order Helotiales; family Mollisiaceae; genus Mollisia; species Mollisia scopiformis. The sequence continues at coordinate 703,832 of NW_017263598.1, forward strand.
CCCGATTATGAAGCTTGACGGTTCTATAGTTCTATTTGAAAGGGGAAGAGAGTCAATCTACAATGTTTCTTTTACGTTCCAGATGCTGTTCTGTCTGAAAGCTATTTGTGTTGATTTCAAGCTTTGTCGCAGCTCGCTACTTTCGGGTTATCTATCCCCACATTGTCATGGACTTACGGTGAAGAATATTATTCCAGAGGATTCGGAGATTGTTATGGCTTGCAAACGTGGAGATCAATCTACTGTTTGGGATCTATTGCATCGTGGCAAGGCAAGTGTCCATGACATAACGTATGGCAATGATACACCAATGCGGGTTAGTTCAGCTTTCAACCGCCTCCCCGCGCCCCCACACAGCAAAACCTTTGTGCCTGCTTTTCGAAAAAGGGACTAACTTTATTCATAGTGGGCTATAGAGAGCGGCTCTTTGGAGCTGGTCTCTCTCCTCATAACACTTGGTGCAGATGTCAGAGGAACGTTTGGTCAATTCAACACGTATGATTACTGTCTTTCGCAGATTTATCAACCTAATTCATCTTAGGAACTACATACAAGCTGCACTATACTACCGGCGCATGGACATTGCCCGTTTGCTGCTGTCTCGGGGAGCAGACATTCATCACATCTGCGCAAGAGGCTGGACCCCTATATTTCATGTCTGGCAGCCACGTAGCGTACCGTGTCAAGCCCATGAGTCTATTGAGTTCCTTTCGGGTGCATCATTTGGAGGCTACAATGCTCAAGATAGCGTGGGCTGGACTGCCATGCACCGAGCCGCTGCTTTTGGAAGTGCCGAGGATGTCAAATGTTTACTTGAGAGCGGAGCATCTCTTGCTTTTCGAACGACAGTCTTTGCGTGGAGCCCAATATTCTGTGCTGTCCAGTACGGTAATTTGTCAATCTTTAATCAGCTGATACAGTATCATCCCGACTACTCCACGCTCGTCGACGGTCGAAACTGGACCCTACTTCATACAGCTGTCAATGCCAAGCAGTTGGAAATGATACGACTTCTTCTCAGCTTTGGTGCCGATCCCCACGCTAGGAGTATGGCTACCGATCTATGGGTTCCCAAAGACCTTGTAGGAGTCTCTGTAACACCAGGTGATATAGCACAGCTTCGAGGCAGTGATGTACTCACTACGTACTTAGATTCACTTAACGACATGGGACAAGAAGTTCAGATCATCAGTGATGAACATGGTGGCCTGAGTGATATCTTTTGGCTAGCTTCAGAAAAAGATCACGGGCAAGTGACTTCGGCATAATTGACACGGGCAATCGGATATTGCTGGCCAAGCATAATAGCATAAAAAAGACTACACAAGCAAGATATTGCCTTCAGTATGATGTTATTTTACGAAGAAGCTTGAGTATACTATCGTAAAATCGATAAAAATGACATCTGCCATGCAATGTCCAGAACCAATATGGATGTGTGTCGCAAAATATAGCGTTGGGAGCGGCCCTGAGATCTAGTAAATCAGATGACACTTTGTGCCAGTAATAAAATTGAAAGAATAGGGGATGTGGATTCGGTCATTGACAATCGCCCATCGATAGATATTAAAAACTTCAAGAAACTCTTGGGTCTCGAGGCGTGTGGTGGCTCGCTTAGCACATCCAGAGGGCACAACTACTTGCAGATCCCCTTGGAGATGAGTCGCAACAGCATATACTGCTCTCAAACTTGTCCATTGATTTCCGAAATCCAAGTGACGGCCTTTAATAGGCCAGGGTACCAATATACATCGCTTGCCGCAAACACAACCCATCAACACCCAAACGCCACCCAAACGCCATCATCCAAGCTTTTCCTTCCGATCCAATTGTTATCATACATTATACATCAAATTAACAGGATTGCCGTTTGGGGGGTGCAGGTGATTATAGGGACCTCCTATGCCATTATCGTACCCAGTGAAAAAAGGCTGATATACATTTTCCGGGACCGAGAAGCCAGGACTCAGAAGCTGGTCGACGTTGCTGAAACAAGGAGAACCGGAGTCATTGAACCAGTAGGTATCAGGAATCGTTTGCTCAGCCGTGAGGAGGTTGGAATCTGGTATATGTCCCATAGATGCTTGTGCACTGGCTTGCTGGAATTGTTGATGCTGCTGATATTCTGTGTCGACGTGGGGACTACTGGTGGAGTGACTTTCTGAGCGATGATGGTTCGTTGCCGGATTCTCTACTAAAGGTATGTTGTTTGACTTGGATTTATCGAGCATTGTTTGCGCGCGCTCGAACAACCGGAATATGACGCTGGCACTCCAGTACGTATCACGGAGTTGTGATAGGACAAGCATACAAAGACTAAGTTTGTTCTTGCCAAGTCCGCGACGCAAGGGGACCGAGGACTTGCAATCGAAGAGGTGGATTTGCATTGCCGGAATGATGGTAGTGATTCTGAAGAAAGTTCGAAGTCAGTTCATGCACCTTGAGGATGAAATAGACAGGATATGTTACATCATGGGCTTGAGAAGATGAACCGTGTTAAGTTCTATGATTTTCTCCAACACAGTGTTGGTGTTGGATGCTGCTGTCCGTGCTTGCTCCAGCGCTGCTCTTTGCCATGAGGTTGGCTTCTCAGAGGCCGGTGTTGAGGGCGTACTCAAAACGTATGGACGATAGAGGACTGCCACAGTTGCCCTAGCTAGGAATCAGTCAAGTGCCCGTGCCCATTACAGGAGAGGTTCTTACTCATAAAACAGTTCAAGGTGATACGCATGAAGGAGTAAAAGATCGCTTGCATCGTCGGTGAGGATTAATCTAGGCCTGCAGCTTTGAAGATCTCCCATCGACCTATCAACATCGTCGGCCAATGCTTTTGGACCAGTAGCACGATAATGAATGCGCAATATCCTTCCCAGACTATCACTGATTTTCACAAGATTGATCCACATCTGTGCTAGAATGTCCGATTCTGAAGGGACGAACTTTCTTCTCGTGATAGCCGTAATACTTGCAAGATTCTTCATGATATCTTCAGCTTCGGGTTCGGGAATGTCGCAATCCTCGTGATGGATTCGCATTGGTCGACCTTTGGCTAGAGATATCCATCTATCTCTAACAATACAAGACCACCAAATGCGACGAATCATTGGCTGTTGCGTCTCTGGAAGCCGTTGGCTGCGATTGTTGAATTGAGGACATCGATGGAGGCCGAGCGTTTGGGAAAGAGAGATGGCGATACCGATCCAATACCATGCTCCAGTATGGTCTTGAGGATCGGTATACCATAAGCTCATCAGTATGCATGATTGGATAAGCACAAGCTTGTCCGTGCCGTGATCAAGGTCATATAAAGCCTTTGTGATGTGAGCATGAAAAGGGTAATGTCTTGGGGGCTGCTCACTTTAGCACGCTCATAGAATGTAGTCTTCATAGCTTTCCTCGATGCAAATCCAGCTTTTTGTAAGACATCTGCTTCAACGAACTTAAAAGGATGGCTGTCAGTGGTAGGTTCTCGACTCAAATGTGGTCAACTTACATTCGCAGCTGCTAAAAGCATGCTCCAGAACAGCAAAAGACTAATGTTCTGACGATTATTGTTATCGTATTCTGTCAGAAATGAGGCGGCGTCGATGACCGGGAGGAAGAAGTGAACATGGTGAAAGTAGCATCTGATCAAATCATCGCATATATCATCTGGTGGTGTCACAAACACCCCTTGATGACGAAGGTATTCTACCTCATGAGGCTTCCAAGAAATGTCAGACTGCCTGGGAAGCAGATGAGGCATGGCATCTTGAGGAGCTTCTGGATGACATAGATCATAGACGAAGAATCGTGGTCCTCGTGTATCACCTCCTAGGTATTAGCTGAGTCCCATTTCTTTCAACATGAGTGCCGTACCAATGTAAGTTAGTGAGCTATCGTCTGGTAGCACCTCATCTGCATCAATCGACGCAGTGGGATCTTTTCCACTACCACCTCCAAGACTTGTGGGGCTGTTCTCTGATAAAGATAGTCTTGGCCGGCCAGCAAGTCCTACCAATTGCGATGCTGCATCGCGGTCCTCGCGCCGGACATGTGTTATATTGTTCAACACTTGAGACTTACCATTGCCATTGTTGTGGGTAGAATCGTTCTGTTGAGTGGTTGACGAAGACGTTGCTGGGGTATATGGTGGTTCCTGACTATCTCCATCCTGCTGAGCTGTAGACGATGATGCTTGTAAAGCATTGCGAGGTCTACGGGGCCTTTGGATTACAAAATCTCCATCAGTACACCTTCTCAATATTGAAATACACGGCTACTTACCGATGCTTCTTCCGCGGCACCACCTCGCAAGCAGCCGCTTCGTGAAGGCAATTCGAACACGGGATGCCGGTTCGTGTCACATCACAGCGCACCTTTCGATGATTACAACCTCGACAAGCAACTCGTGAGCGTTTACGAGTGGGACCCTCGCCTTCAGATGCACCACGTATTGGAATGAGCCCAGCGATGTGTGCCATGCTGAGCGGTAAATTGAGAGAAAAGTTTACCGCGGTAGAGAAGTGGGCATGAGCTGGATCTTATCTGGATCCTCTGCGCAGGGGCTCTTTTTTCTTCTGTCCAGCTTCCCCACAATGTTCCCCACGATATCAAAAGAACCCGACGTTGAGGAGAAAGCCGGTGAAGTTGCAACGGATGGGCTTCGTCGACAATTGATGATAAGTTGACCGAGCTGACCGAAGAGAAGACTTGTTGAGGTCTTAACCGAGGATATCTCGGCAAATTCGGCAATTAGGGGGTTTCGCCAATTATAACACAGTCAGCCCGCCACGTTCAGGGAAGTAGGAGACACCATCCTTCGAAACATCTAGCTTTCTTCACGGGCCTCTTTCTGAATCTACGGGTGCTAATTATCCCCGGAACTTTGGAATTCTCGTGCAGGTGGTAGCTTTGAGTACCCATGGGGAACTGACCCTCGTCAGCATTGCGGAGTGCCAACCTAAAAGGGATTTTTCGGTCTGGGGTAGAAATCCCATATCTCATGAGGTTCTCTCCAGAATTTATATATCTTAGAGGGACCCTCCATCGTGGACGCATTACGGAATCTTCCTTTCAAGTACTGCGACAGTCGGTCACAAACAATGGAGCTCGATGACATCAACGGAGGGCTTGCCTCTCAGGAAATCGCAGAGAAGAAGAGAATGGAGGAAGTCGAACGGGCTGACGATCTTACCATGTCAAAGGGTGAGGAAGAAGTTATCGACTATGCAACAGAGAAGAAACTTGTGCGAAAGCTTGACTTCTGGTAAGACTTCACATGTCACGAGAGCCCAAACGAGAATCTCACTCACGATAACAACAGGATTGTCCCTCTTATGATGGTTACCTACACGCTTCAAAGTTACGACAAGGGAATCATGAGTGCAGCTACTCAGTTCGGCTTCAATACCGACCTCGGACTTACGAGGGTCATCGGCCACGAAGCAGACGGCACGGCGATCACGAACAACCAGAAATACTCAAATGCATCAATGATATTCTACATCGGATACCTCTGTGGAACTTATCCCATGATGTATCTCACTCAACGCTTCTCAACATCACGAGTCCTCTCTATTGCCACTTTCTTCTGGGGTGCAGTCGTACTTTCAACAGCAGGATGTTACAACTATGCCGGCATCATGGTCAACAGATTCTTCCTCGGCTTCCTAGAATCTGCTGTAGCTCCAGCTTTCACTGTCCTCGTCACATTCTGGTGGACTCGAGAGGAACAGGCGCTCCGAACTGGTCTCTGGTACAGTTGTGTTGGTGTTGCAACTACTATCTCACCACTTATCAATTATGGACTCGGCCAGATTCACAGCTCACTCGCTTCGTGGAAGCCTATCTTCCTCATCCTCGGCGCTGTTACTGTCTTGTGGTCAAGTGTCCTCTTTTTCTGTCTTCCAGACAGTCCGTTGACCACCAAAGGCTTGACTGAGCCCGAACGAGCAATTGCGATTCGTCGTCTGGAGCGCAACAATGCTGGCACAATCAGCCACACATTCAACAAGGCGCAATTCCTTGAAGCCTTCCGTGACTACAAGCTTTACAGCTGTACTTTGATTATCCTCCTTACCGGTGTCCCCTCCGGGGCGATTGGAACCTTCGGTACCGTTGTCATCAACGGTTTTGGATTCAGTCATTTCGATTCTCTGGCCTTGACTTGCCCTATTGGTGCTATCACTGCACTTTCTATCCTTCTCGGCGGATATGTCACACGAAAGGTCAACAATGTTCGCTATTTTGTGATTATCACTTTTGCGCTCATTTCAATTGCGGGTGCTGCAATCTGCTGGGGCGGACCTCGAAGCGATAGGGGTCTTCTCTTTGCGGGTATCTTCCTCATGGCAGTACAAGTCGCGGCAGGTGGCCTGGCCGTCTCATTGGCTGCCTCAAATGTAGCAGGACATACGAGTAAGTGCACATGCCTCCATGATTTGAGCAAATGCTGATTTGAAAAACAGAGAAAGCCACGATAAGTGCAACCACCTTCATCGGATATTGTGTCGGTAATGTTATTGGCCCCGAGATCTTCGGCGCCTCTCCTGGGCCAGTGTACCATGCTGGATTTGTGGGGAGTTGTATTTGTTTGTGTTTAGTCGTCGTGATTGCAGCTATCACGTATTTCTTACTTCGCAGAGATAATGCCAAGAGAGACAGGATGACGGGCGGTGCACGTCTGGGTATTCACAGCATCGACGAAGATCTGTCGGATATGCAGAATGAGGATTTCCGTTATGTATTGTAGAACAGTGGCTTCTTGAGGGTTCACACATAGGGAAGTCCAATAATTCTCAGCTAAATGAATCAAAATAATTCGCAATTGCATCAGAGTCACTTGGAATTGGTTGTGGTTAATAAAATCTCTCTCTATCAAGTCACGTCTCTCTATCTTAGAAGTGATATGCTCACTGCTGATCGTATGTCAAAGTGCTCATTGTTCTCTCAATTTAAGGACAATTGTCTAAGATACCATTTCTATCTCTCATTGAACATGCACTATCGGAGATTCTCGCACTCTAGCTCTCACCGCGGGGTATCGAATTCCGATGCCAATAATGTGCTATGGACTTCTTCCCAGTCCCCGCGGTATAGACACCCAAATTACCGAATGAGCCGACCCAGCACTCATTTTCGATTAGTGACCCACTAGTCAGTTGATATCTTGGGATGTTCTTCATCTGGGGAACCCATGCTCGCGCGTTAATCTGGGGTCAAATCTATGCTTGTAATACGGCTAGCAGGTTCCGACACCTTGGAGAGGTACGAGTTCGGGCCATGCATGGTGAAGTCAATGAGCTTTTCTCTAGACTATTACTTTTCCGTCCGGCGCTAACAAAGAGAAAGCTGTACGGTGAAGTTTCTGCATGCCAAGTCGAAATGAGCCTTTTGATGAGGATGTCAAATAGACAAGAAAGCCCCTTCTAATGTCAGCATCTATTTTGCTGGTAATTAGACTTTGTTCTACTGCTTTCACATTATTCCCACAATGCTAGTATCTTCTTTCATGACTGCGACTTTGGTCGCTGCTTCGTACTTCTCAGTAGCAGAATGCTTAGCAACACCCAGAAGCAATCCGCTTTCAGCTTACGCAGGCTGTGGAAAAGCGCTGCCAAAGGGACAATCCAACGGCGGCGTCTCCAATGTTACAATCACGAGCGACGGAGTTGAACGCTACTACCTCGTTTTTGTTCCACCAACATATAACCCTTTCATTCCAACACCCTTGATATTGTCATATCATGGAGGGGTCAGAACTGCATTGGATCAATTACAACTGGACGAATTGACGAATCCCGAATTCAACACCGTTTCAATGGTGGTGTATCCTCAAGGGATTGCTGTGAGCACATTCTCAACTTTTGGGGAATAGAATAAGTCACTAATCAAGTCTAGAACTCATGGCAAGGCGTCCCCGGAGACACCGTAAACGACGTCCTATTCACCACCAACATCCTCAACGAACTCGAAAATCTCTACTGCATCAACCCAAGCCGAATCGCAGCAACAGGCAAATCAGACGGAGCAGGCTTCTGCAACGTCCTTGCCTGCGATCCCGTCCTCTCGAAGCGCATGGCAGCTTTTGCTCCAGTCTCGGGAGCTTATTATATTGACACCCTTCCTTGCTATCCTTCGACTGTTGCAATTCCGTGTTCAGCAGGCAGGACGGATGTCCCGATGCTAGCCTTCCATGGCGGGAACGATACTACGATTCCGTACCTTGGAGAAGAACGGAAGAATGAATGCCTTCCCACCATTCCGCACTTTATACAAGAATGGGCTCTGCGGGATGGGTTGGGTAGCAGTAATGTTACTACTCCTTTGGCTGTCGATACGGTCACGTATACTTTTGGTCATGGGCTAGAGACGGGATTGGTGGGGTTGGTGTATGAGTCTAACATTGGACATGACTGGCCGAGTACGGTGCCGAATGCAGATAATATGGTGGCGGGGCATCATGTTGCGAATTATAATGCGACTCCGATCATTTTGAAGTTCTTTGAGTCTCATCCGTTGAGTATCTTCGAGACTCTCGAGGAGCTGGTGTAGTTTAGGAGAGCTTCACAAGTAATAAGGAGCTAGAAAATAAACAGCATAAAATGGTCACCCATAGAACTCATGATCAAGGGTGACAATGACAGGAAATTTTTTTAACTCATGAAAGCGAACACTTCTTCCCCCTCAAAAATGAACCCCGCGATCCCTGATCTCCAAGTCCATCTGCACCCCATCCTTGGCAAAACGTGCCCACCTGCGAACAAAGGGCGTTGCCTTCCAGCCTCAGGAACAAGTCGAAAGTGATATTCTCCTCTGGCATCTCGTACCGTCCCCGAAGCATCACACGTCCCTCCACTTTCTCTTCGGCAAATTTGGCGCAAAGGGGTCTCTCGCTTCCCGTCCCGTCTCTGCAAATTGCCGAGGATGTCCCCTTCCGACAACAAGCAGTCCACCTTCCAATTGCAGTACTCTGACCCGTCTGTTGATCGTAAAGGTTGACATTCGAGACACATGATATACTCATAAACGTACCTTCCATGTCCTCTGGAATTTCCAAGACAATAGCAATTCGTTGACATAATGGAACCTCGATTCTCGCTCCCAGACTCAACGCCTCGTTCGAGCAAAACAGAGCTGGTGATTGGCGGGGTTAAAATTTATATTTATGGATTAGAAGAGTTGAAGAGAGGGTCTGGGGTTGAGATAGGGGTTCTGCATTTGGCTCATATGCGGACAAGGACGTATCTGGTTACGGAAGCTATTGCGCATGAGGTTTTGCATCGGTATAGAAGTGATGGGAGGAAGAAGAGGTTTGAGCTTATTGCTGTTACTATGGATATGAGGAATCATGGGGAGCGTGAGGTAAGTCTTTTCTACTCCAAGCCTTTGTACTTATCAAATAATGTTCAATAGATTAGCCGACAAGCCAACCTCACCTGGAAAGATGGCAATGAGAATCATGCGTAAGTCAAACTCAATCACACTTAATGAGAACATTAGCTAACAATAATTCTAGCATGGACCTACTATCCGTAATATCAGCCTCAACCCAAGACTTCAAACTCATCTTGGATTATCTCCCAACCTACTTCCCCCAATTCACAAAACTCCACAACATAATGCTCGGCATCTCCCTCGGCGCCCACACCTCCTACCGCCTCGCCTCCCTAGCACCCTCCCAAATAGAAGGCTACGCCATCGTAGTCGGCTGTCCCAACCTCTCCTCCCTCCTCCTCACACGCCTAGGCATCGACCCCTCCCTCCTCAACACCACCACCGCAGAACTAGGAAGCATCCCGTACCCGCACCTCGAAAAAGCGATGAACAAAGAGCAAAAGCGGCGCTGGCCGCGCGCCCTCGCCGAGTTAATCCGCGAAGGCGATCGAAAGGTGTACGAGGAGTTCCCAACCGATGTCCCGATGTTGATATGCGGCGGGAAACAGGATCCGCTGGTCCCGACGCTCCATACGGCGGCGTGGTTGGAGAAGAGGAGGGAGCATGTTTTGGTGCCAGGGGAGGAGCGGAATGTGGAGGTTTTTGTGCAGGAGAATACGGGGCATAGTTGTACGAAGGAGATGGTGGTGGGGATTGCGGTGTGGATTGGGACGTTGTTTGAGGTGAAGGTTGTTGAGAGTACGCCTGTGTTGGCGGAGGCGCGGTTGTAGAGTTTGAGGTTGGATAGAGGTGTTCGATAGAGCTTGGAATAAGTATAGAAACCTTAACATTTTCTTTTCGAGCACGTGAGTCTTGCTATGGAGCCAATTCTCATGATGAACAGAAGTAGCCAAGCAGCTCGAAACAGGGTATGTGAATTTAATAGACTAAGCAAGTGTTAACATACTTAGATGTCCCAATGACTTCAAATCACAGATGTTTGCCTGAGCAAAGATACTCATAACCTCTGCATAGAATTAATGGTCTGCTCCCCACCACCCTCCTCTTTCTTCCCATCCTCAATCCTCTCCACCAAACACGCCGTCCCATACGCACAAACCTGCGAAAACGTATTAACCTAAACCCCACCATTAGCACCCCTCTCTTCTCTCACACCCCCCAAAAAGAAACTCACCTCCGCCTGATCAAACCTCAACGCAACAACCGCGTTCCCGCCCCTCGCCATACACTCCCCCACCATCCTCTCCAACGCCTTATCCCGACTCGCATACATCAAATTAGTAAAATACCGAATCTCGCCTCCGACACTACTCCTCAGAAAGGCCCCGATGTCCGCGCCCCAGTTGCGGGAGCGGACCGTGATGCCGTAGACGGTGCCAAGGATCTTGACGACGCGGTAGCCGGGCAGGTCGTTCATGGTGCTGGTTATGACGCCGTGGGTGTCGATGAAGCAGGACGGGACGGGGATCGAGTCGTTGGCGTCTTCTTTGGATTTCCCTTTGGAGGGGGGTTTGGAGGAGTCTTTTGTTGTGGTGGTCATGGAGGTTGAGGGGTGGTCTCCTGTGCTGGATCTGCGCATTGGTGGTGCTGGTTGGGCAATTGGAGCGTGGGCTTTCTTGGTTTGGTTGTGATGCTTCTCGGATTGATGAGTTGAGCTGAGCGTTTCCTTTGCTATATCACTTTCTGAAATTTTCGAGTCGTGAAGAGTCGACCATGGACACAGGAGTTTCTTATATGGAATGATATTGCATCACACAACGACCAGGTGTGATGTCTTGGAATTTTATGGCGCAACCTTCGACCGATGCTGACCGAAGGGATCACGTGTGTCTTCCTTCTCTGGGCAACAATACGATGATGCTTGTTGTTGTCGGAGCCGTATTGTGATGATTGCATTTCCAATTTCTCTTTGTTCAGCTCGTTGTGCGGGGTGGTGATATGCTCGAAAAATCTCCGATTCGTTGATGACCGAACGCCACTGTCGTCCTTCCCGCTTGTTAATCTGTTCCATCATTCATTGCCTATAATTCAGCTGAAAGGCTATGTTGAGATAGTTCGGAGATTCGGGAGAGTGTCGAGGGCTTGAGGCACGTTGGTTGTATTGTTGCAAATGGGACGCGGGCTTTTCCCTGATCGAAGTCGGCGGTCGACTATTACATCAAGTGATCTCACCCACCAAAGTCTATAGCTGTCAGTAACCTATCTCTCCTCTGTCTTCAACACTCACCTGTATCTCTCGGCGGCTTCGGTTTTGGCTGCGACGCTCCATCTCCCTCTCCCTTTCCCTTCCGTCCCACCGGCAGAGCCGTCATAGTCTCAGCTCTTCCCAGTATCTTGATCCTTGAAAACAAATAAAGTACGAAGCCGTATCGAAACAGCAAAGTATGAAATTTCGAAAGTATCAGTAGTAATTGCATGGCGAAATCAAACACAAATTTTCAGTTCTAGAAGGAAGAATGACAGAAGCCTCCAGATATACCCAGAAGTTTCCATTTTGCCCTTTTGATTAGGTAGGTAGCGTGGCCACCCAAGCTGCCTTGTCGCCTAGACAGCTGCTGCTCCTGGTCACCGTCGTTCAGCTGGACAACGATAGACCCGAAACAAGATTTCCAGGGCAGCTCTATCAGAAGACAGGCCATGCTTTCCGTTAAAGACTCATACCCCCTAGGCTCACGACCAGTTTCTGCCCCCACTCCACGCGGCAAATTTGGCATTCTGATCCTGTGCTTGCCAATCATTTCCCTGTGCCTCTCCTCTCGGGATGGAAATAGAAACAAGAAGACTCCTTTTCTTTGCGTCTGAAACTCTTGAGAGGAGAGTTTACTTTGGAGAGTTGTTGTGATGTTACAAGTCGTCGCCGCGTCTGCTGCCCAATTCTGACCCAAATGGCGGCCCAGTGACGGGAGATGTACAATCTAAGCGCCAGGAACGGCGGCTTGGGACTCGAAACCGTGTTGTTGGATACCTACTTAGTAACCCATAGATGCCCCCTGATGCTTTGCCACTTTGCCCCAATCAAGCATTCGTTCCCCCTTTCTAGACTCCCTCCTCCCAGAAAGAGTGAAGGTGGGGCCGTTTCAGCCCTACTTTGTTTCTTGGCCTGGAATCTTTATTTAGAAGAACCGGTTTTGCTGACGTGAGATAAGGGCTCTCGGTAAGCGGATTCAGAAGGGCGTGTGTGTGTGTGTATAAATAGAAATTGACCTAGTTCAGGCGGCCCAAAAGGAGACCCCGTCACGTGGACGAGTGGTGATGCATGCAGCGTGATACGAGACAATGACCGGCAGGTAGCGATGTGCAACAAACCACGTTGATGGGAATTTGGGAAGTTGTCAACACCAAATGTTCTTTTGACAACTTTGCATTATCTGGGAAGGGGGAGGAAGGGAGGGAGGTGATCAGGGTGATTCAGGTTGTTGAAGGGTTAAATTAACGCACTTTGTACTAGATAGATACCGCTGAGTAACGCCATGCCATGTTACAATCCATCATACACCTTCCTGAATAAATCGAAGTGCTCCTTACGATAGGCGATACTTCCTTTCATGTCCCTGACGCCCTTCTCTCTGAAATCCAGCACCACTTTCCGCATCTTCATGGCCAAGTCAATTAATTCCTCGTCGCCAGCTAGCAAGTCTTGATTGGGTTTGTCGTTGAAATCGAGAAGCAGGGGATTGGAGGAACGAAAAAGTGCGAAGTGGGTTGAGAGGACGAGTTTGAGGGCATTGAATTGGAACGACGCATGTTCAGATGCTATGAGATATTTAGTCTTGAGGATATTAGTTTTGGCAGCAAACTTACGTATAGTCTTGAACCTGGAATAAATGTTTGACAGATGGCTACTGCTGAGACAAAGCATTCGAAGCAGCTGCCAGAATACAAGAGCTACAGGGTAAATGTGCTCTCGTGCAATATACCCTAGCGAGCGGAAGACGATTCGTTGCAGCATCTTGTAGAGGTCTTTCTCGGCCAGCTTTAGACGTTGATAGAGAATCGTATCAATTGAGGCTTCGATGGTGCGATATTGAGAAGTGGACTGGTTGCCGGAAGCCTTATATTTAACGCCAGCACGGAGTACAAAGGCAATGGACGCTGCTCGAAGCATCGCTGCAACAAGTTCAGACTGTATTTCAGTGGTCAGTCGATTGTCATCAGTCTGGAGTTACAAGCTTACTTCAGGCAAGCCTTTCTTCAGATAAGCAGTTCCTAGTATCACCGCAGCTGTGGTCGGATAGAACTTCGGACCAGCAGCATGGACAAATTTCGACGCATACTCAACTGCCCACTGCTCGACTTGAGTGCCCAATGCCTCGTGATCCTCCAAAATTAAAATTTCAGGGCTTTCGCCATCCGTGTCTGTAATCTGGTTATTTGGGATCTCGGTCTTTCGGATTGCAGCTCTATCAGCCGCACCGAAACTATCAAGGGACTTTGCATAAGCCCGAAGCTTGATCGTGTGAGAAATTTTCTCGATGCCATCAATTGTCACATAGCAAGCACCAGAACTTTGTATTGGCAGCAATGGAACCAAGATATCGAAGGATAAGACACGTTTGGTAGACGAATGTTCAAAATCTGTACCCACAGTCAGTCAAAGAAAATCCATCAATACAATTTTCTTACATGGATGTATCGACTTCCCGATGAATGGACTCTCTCGCTGACATTTGAGATCATGAAGACCACGTCCATTCTTCAAGCAAGATGTACAAGGCGTGCCTATAGAACACTAAAATGCCATCAGCACCTGGTTCGCTTCAACTTTCTTTAACTCAAACTTACAGTTCTCTTACGAAAGCGACACTGATGACATGCTCCAGCTTTCCTCACATCCTGTGCCGCCTTTCTCACAGCACCATCGAGCTTCTTGCGCTTCTTCACTGTAGTCAATGCACCAGGAGCATTCTCAAACACACCAACGTATTCGGCGAGTTCTGTCTGTGATGTTACCTGGCGACTCTTCTTTGCCGGAGGAGGTCCTGGAGATACGTGTTTCCTTTTTGGGATTGGCGCAGCTGACTCTTTGTTCAAGCCCGGTGTCACAGGAGTATTCTGATTGCTCATTGACCATTGAAGAGGTACATTTGCTGGTAATGTTGTCGATAAGGTGAGCCTTGGCTTGACATCTGAAGTGGGATGCGACGTGACAGAAGCGGCTGTCCTCGGACTGAAGCCCATCCAATCCGAATCTTGAGGCCTATGTAAATTATCTGCATTGTATGGCGAGTTACTCGGGTACCTTGATTTCTCCAAGATAGGCAAATTACTCGGGGGAAGATACATATGTTGATTGCCCATAGATGGTGACTGAATTTGAGGAGGGCCTGGGTACTCTGTCCTGCCATGATTCGAGAGTCCGTGGGAGGATATGTGATCGAAGGACTGTGAGTCTAAACTGACGCTGCTGTCGGTTCTACAATCTGTGAATCCGGGTGTCCAAACGTCTGCCGTTCCAGTGTCAGATGCATCTTGGTAAGGCCAAGTCTCATTGACCAGCATCGAGCCATCATGCGACCAATCCAGAAATCCGTTCCAAGAATTGAGCTGAGCTGGGAACCATAATTGCGTGGTACAGACATCGACAGTATCGAAATGGCCATCAACGTAGCCGTCGGTCGCTGGTGACGAGCTTGAGATATCGTCGTGAAGACTCTGGGACTTCTCTTCTTTTCCCAGCCCCTTCACGGGGAATTGGCGCATCATTGCCTCCATTGAGCGTAGATGGGAGAGCGCATTCGTCGTCCTCTTGAGCTTTTTGATCCTTCGCGAGTGCCGGCGAGGGTCGACGGATGTGGCAGTTGAGAGATCTGTGATGGATCGTGGACGTTGTCGCCTCGGCTTGCAGCTTGTGACGGCATCGTGAGGAGGCTGGCTGCTGTCATCTATTGGTAATTTGCTGCCCCTGTCACGATTGGCCTATCGCGGGGTTGTGCGGTGTCCAAATGGAGATACTGGTCCAGGAACGCCGGCAACAAAATTGGAGTCAATGCCAAAGCTTGGTCCACGTGATGGTCCATTGGGCATGCAGGAACACCAGCCATCTCCCATTTCTAGGATTTTCGGAGCTTCGATGGCTTCTGGAACATATCCCCCGGCTGGAGGGTTGACGATAAGGCAGAGCGCAGGGTCCCAAAGTAGACAGCCAGATGCATTCTTGAGCCTTTCTGGAAGGTTGTGCTGGATGAATAGGAGTGGATCCTGATAGTACCGGCTTCTAACAACAAGGCGAGAGATAAGGCTGCGTCGACGGCGGCTGACCCTTAAACGTATATCTGAAGTAAGAAAGTAGTACAGTAATGTATAGATGCTAGGATCACGTTGTTAGATGGCGAGGCGATGGGGCTTTGAAGCCCCGTTGAGCAGCAAGTTTGAATCCATCCATTCCATAGAAACATAATTTAACACGAATGTATCTACTCAAGCGTACTCAAGAAGATTTCTGATGCAGCCTCGTCGCGTCTCATCGTCACTCGTACCGCCGGAGAAAAGAAAAGGGACGACCGAGTGATCAATATGCTAGTCCCGAAACCCAACCGGTATGCATAGCACACAGCATCGCCCGCCAGAACGCCCCATGCACAGCTACATCGTAAAAAGGAAAGAACAAAGGAGATTATGTGCAGCCTCCATGGCCTTCGCGCGTGTATATCAAGAACGGATGCTTTGCCCAACAGTCTACCGGTCAACCTTTGGTGGTTGCCACCCATTCAGATACGCCATTAAACCCATCCCGATAAGAACAACGCCAAGCATTGAAGCATAAGGTGAGGTATTGTAAAGCACAAGATCGCGACTACCAGGAGGTCTGGCAAGGGTGCCAACAGCTGATTGACCCGGCTCCTGATTACCATCGGCAGAGATAGTAGCACTTCCGTTGGACAGACCTTCCTTTGCCGAATTAACGACAACTTTCAGTGCGTCGGTCACCCCATTGACGGAAAGTGCTTTGAGTTCTGTTGCAGAAGGCAAACGAGCTCGTTCAGTTGATGATGACCGTCTTGCAGACTCCTCAGATCGAATTTTCTCCACCATTTCGGCCAAGGACTTTCGGTCAGCGTCTCTTTCCGTCTCGGCTGTCTCGGCTCGTCGTTTAAACGACTCCATATCGTCGCGTAGCCCTTGCATCTCCACCAACATCGATTCGAGCTTCTTCTCCAAGAGAGTGGTCGATTCACTGATCACTGTTGGGTCTACAACATCCTTCGAGCTTGTCCCGGATGCAGGCTGCTCGGGCAACTCAGCAGATTCTGTGGGTGGTTCAAAAGCCTCCTCTATGACCGAGCCTTCAGTGTCCCCCTTTGCTTCTCCGTTCGTCTTTGCTTCTGTTTGAAGTTCTAAACGCTTAGCCAGCTCTTCTGCCATTTCTCGTGCATGCCTTTCTTTCTGAAGCATCTCTTCCAGATCTCGTAATCGCGCTCCTTGTACATCTATCTCTTTCTTGGCGGATGCTAAAGCTTCTACGAGTGTGATGATCTGACTCGTGGGTTCTTGTCGAACAGGAGACACGGCTGGAACAGACTTTGGACGCTCGGTATTCGACCGCTTCAACGAAGGAGAGGATGGTTCGAACGCATGGGATCGTGCAACATCTGGCTTCTCTGGGAGCGGTTGTTGAGGAGGTGGTGCTGGAGGATCTGAGAATCGAGGTTTCGAATCCGTCCGAAATGGCAGAGAACCACCATTGACCATTGCACCCTTGCCCTGTTCACCCGTTGACTTTTCATTCTCTCTAATATCATCCTTGGACAACAAGGAACCGAAGAAGACATCTGCTCGGCCTAGATCGTTCGTCTGTAAACGTGCAGCTCTCATTTCATTCTAAAACCAGTCAGCTTAGTAGACCAACCATCCAGTCATTGCTTACCGTAAGTCGTTTGACGATCTGCTCTGTCGTGACTGGTGTTAACCAGAAATTCATCGGCCTCTGTTGGCTTATCCCACTCATTTGGCTGCCGGCCACGCTGGCAGGAGGTCCAAGCCGACCATTGCTTCCAACTGAACCTTGGCTACTGGACCTCCCCCGCATCTGCATAGGCCCTTGTGATGGTAACATCATTGCCCCATTTGCTGGGTCCAGATCACCAAAATTCATCTCTAACACATTATTAGACGATCCTAGAAATCCTGCATGCTCGACTTTGGCTGCAACTTTGTGATGTACCACAGTCTTCTGATCCTCGCTGACGATGTCGATTCCCAGCTCCAAATGGTCTTGAGTTTGCAGCTCATGGGGTTCAGAGTCTCTGTTTTCGGCTGATAATCGAGAACCGTTGACAAAAGTACCATTGGAAGACTTGACATCTCGTATCCAGACCTTGCCTTGTCGATCGGCCCATATCTCCGCATGCTGTCTGGACAAGACTTTGGAGTCGAAAAACCCATTTGCAGGTGTAGGTACTGTTTTCGCATTTGTCTGCCGTCCTATTCTCAAGCTATCAGGATAGAAAGGCACCGATATCGTTTTCCTTTCGAAGGTTCCATTCATGGACAAGAGATATAGTACAGGATTCCCCTCTCCAACAGGCTGCGCAGCTGGTCGGCTACCGTTCATTTGTTGTGATGGACTTTGAAGGAGATGTTGCGAGGGTACAACAGGCGCGGGTTGAGCCGAGGCCAGTGATGAAGGGGTAGATCCACCATTTGTTGTCAACATTGATTGTGGCCGTGTTGTAGTGATTCCGGACACCGCTTCTGCTTTGCTTGCCGGCCAGGGACCTATCCTTTGTGTCTTCTTCCTTGCTGCAGCGGTCCCCCAAGCTTGGCTTAGATCGCCGGACGCCGCCATAGGCACACCATTGACTTGCGGTGATATTGTAGCGGTCGACGATGTGGATGATGTTGAAGCTATGGACGAAGAAGAGTTGGCGCGTTGTGCGCTTTTCCGAGGCATGAACATTCGGGCGACTTCGTCGGCATTCATAGAATTCAATCCTCCTTGACTGACATTAGCACTCCATGCTGACCTGCTAGTCTGTTGGAAGCTCGGTGGATTTGCAACAGCCGTCATCTGCGAGGTATTGAAGGTGACTTCTAGGTAGAGGGGGTGTTGCTGATGACCGTGTCGATGATATGGTTGGAATGCTTCTGATTCGGAACTCCCCCATGCACCTCTGCACAACGTCTCGATGGCGCTTCACTTCGAGCTCCCGGCAGTCAGTGCGATGTATGGTCTACAGCTTTTGCTAGTCTCTGAGGAAGGATAGAGGTAGGTGATACCGCGTCTGGCTCTGTTGGTATCGACTGTCAGCTGTTTTCCTGGAATTTTAGCGCCATGACGATGGTGCGTCGAGAGCCCACTCGCCCTCCAAGACATCGATCTGAAGTCTGCAAGGGCCGCTACATATATCAGATGGCAGAGAAGACTTACATATGCGTTGTGCCGGGTATCAAAGCCAATTGTTTGTGGTGAAAGCGATGCTTTTGGGAGGTGATGTTGCCAAATTCGAAAGTTTGGAGATCCCGTCTCACCACAAGCGAATCAGATAACGAGCTCAGACTGGGCACGCGCTCAACCGGACTCAGATGCAACAGCACGAAGACATGGAGTCTCAGAGGTACTTTTGGGTATACACACGTCTGCCATTCGCAAATCTCGGTGATCTGAAGAGTTTTGCTTGATGCTGAGCTCTTTGAAGGCACATCACGTGCGATGAGGCTGTGGAGAAAGTGGCCCGAGTGTCCAAGGTGGCGGCAAGCTCCGGTGCCATAGCCAAAATTGATGCTGTTTGGAAACTGCCATCACCAGATCTTTTCTCCACAGTCAACCTTTTCAATCGCCTACAAAAGATACTCAACATGCCTGTACCAGTAGGAGGAGGTTTGGCCGGGCCCTCGGCCTTTGACAAGTGTAAGTTTGCTATTGTTGAAAGGAGAAGCATAGCTGGCGAGAAGTCTGCTCAAGGGCAATAGCTAACAAAGGCGACAGTCAAGATGGGGGCTA
The DNA here is from genome assembly GCF_001500285.1 of Mollisia scopiformis. Taxonomy (NCBI): domain Eukaryota; kingdom Fungi; phylum Ascomycota; class Leotiomycetes; order Helotiales; family Mollisiaceae; genus Mollisia; species Mollisia scopiformis. Next base: position 723,150 of record NW_017263598.1, read on the forward strand.
TGATGGGTGGCAGTAAGTGATCATTCCTCAAAGTGTTTATCCATTAGCTGATTTCGTTCTAGCGGTTGGTGTTATCATTGGTTTCATATTCGGTACGTTCCCTTGACTGTCAAGTTCAGTCCACTTGTGTTGAGCGTCTGCCCAGGTTCCGTCAACATCATGCGATACGGAGCTGGACCTAATGGGGTCATGAGAACATTGGGACAATACATGATGGGTTCTGGTGCAACTTTTGGGTTGGTTTTTGGTCTTGCCATATTCCTACACTTATGCTGACTTGCTCAGATTTTTCATGTCAATTGGAAGTATGATCCGATCAGATACAATTTCCCAGCAAGCCGCAGAAGCTTTTGCTCGTTCACGGCGAAGACCGATTATTATGCCGCGACAATACCAACCTTCGTCGAAAGAATAAGCAATGTACAACGAAATAGGAAAACAATGAATGGTGCTTCATTCCGGCACAATGGCGTTATTATATATTGGGGGGAGAACTTGGATGGCGATCAACTATCATGATCCATCTGGCACACAAGCACGACTCGCAGCTCCTATTGTGTTCTATGGGTTGTCGATGTGTGGAGCTTTTGAGCTTTGTACCAAAATATCATCCAATTATACCCAACATTCTCCTTCTCCATTTTCAACCTCCACGTCAGCCATATATATACTTTTTCGTGTGCTCTCACACAGACAGCGTTTTATTGATTTTGTTCTCTGGATTTGGAACTTCTCTTTGGGCTGCTTTCGTCGTCGCCGTGCCTTCAGTCTGGGGTAGCTGTCACCTGGTTCTCTTTTGCAAGCTCTCACCACAGTTAGCATCGCAACATCGAATATCAAAAGTGTTAGATGGTCTCAGCAGTTCATGGCCTGTGGTTGGTCAGCTCCTTTCTCATGAATCCAGATTCCTCACTCAAGTGGAGAGAGGTCTACCATGCATTGCAGGCGCCTAGTGTCTTCAAAAGCTACTCAAACGTAGAGGTAAGAGGCCGGCCCTCTCACCATCTATGATCGAGCAGAGACCTGACAACGTCTATGTATTGGTACATGCATGTACTCCGCTCTGCACGCAGTCGTGTGTGAACACTCTCAACATCTCTTTCGAAGGCGCTTCATTCACTAACGATGCAAGTTGAGGATATTTCTGACCGCTCTTACTCACCCCATAGTATACCTTCGGCGACGCGAAAATCCTGCAAGATATCGATAATCTCCTGCATGCACGGTTAGATAGCAGATCTGGCGACATAGAGTTTCCGTAGGGTTCTTTTATCCCGTTGCCGCCTTCTCGGCCCCTGCCAAGAACTCAAACAAGTGACAAGGACCTGCTTGACGACTCCTACATAAGCGGACCCTGTTGTGACACCACATCTACCAAATTGTCGAATCAATCTTCTCGCCTTTCTCATCTATTGATTGAGCCGCAGTATCCACCAAGATGCGTCAATGCTAGACGTGCAACAGAAAACGCGCTGCAGAAACAACATCATGAGGAGTCACATTCTTGTGCGCCCACATGTAGGGACGAAAATAAGGTTCAGGAGCTTTTTTTTTTCGGGACAACATTGAGATCACGGAACGATTCTTTGAAACAAAAAGGCTTGCCTTCAATCCTTGCGGCTGAGTGTAAAGAGGTCGATGGAATTTGGCCCTGTTCTCGCTCCTTGTGCCGCACTCGGCCATTCTTTTTCACACTCGACTACAATAGCTCGAAAGCCACGATTGATCACACTGATATTGCAGCAAACACTAACCTTATAACAAAAAATAGCAACTTCCTACAGTGTCGGTTTTTTCCCCCCTTTCGCTGAATTTGACCATACAGCCTCGGGAAGAGCTCCTTGACACTCGCTTGTCCTCAGCATAACTAACTTTACAATCGCGGTTTGACAACATCGGAGGCTGCAAGGCACAGCAGGCAGAGGCGTGAGTTGGAGAAGCCCAGAGCGTGCAGACCATCATTCCGCATTCTTCAGTCCTTCCTGCAGCCATCAATCTCCTCTGCATTCTCTGTATGCAAGAACCCAAAATATTTCCATCGGCACGGTGCATTTGATGCAGCCATTTTCGATATCGAGTAGGACTGCAGATGTACTCGTCAGCAGAGGTTCCTTGCAGGTCTGCCGGCTCAACTTGCACGTATCGCTACTCGCTGGCCAGTCTTGACTCCTGTCTTGAAATCTTCTCTGACTCGCAAGAAGATTATCCCGAGTCGTGAGCCACCGCCACTAGCATTTCCCCAGCTTTCCTCGTTTCGTCCTGGCTCCTCGTACACGGCACATCAGATAAGCACTACCCACTGAGCACTCCTCTCATCCTTCCACAAGGCTTGGTGAAGAAAAGACGGATTCAGGGCAGACTCTGCCTCTTCGCGATCAATGCGGCGGCGGTCAAGTACTCTCGGATTGTCGACATGATGGTATTCAGCTAAAAGACTTCAAATTTCAGTCCATGACGATTGTTGAGCGAACAGGTGAAACGCTGCATTGACTGATAGATGGGACGAAGGGAGCGACTGCTTCAAAGTCGTCTTCTAGCTCATCTTTCTATGTTGCATTCGGACTGTCACGGACGTCCCCAACGGAGTCTCACGAGGCTATACTGAGCCCCTTCTTGCCATTGGACATCTAGCGCCGTCTTTCCGACAAAGCGGGAGATCTATGCATGGATCTAACTCTAAAATTCCCACTTAAGCAAGCAAGCGACAACATCTTTGCCCTGCAGCGAGTTAGTATATACACTAACATCTTGCAACACCGAATCGTGCATAACAATACGACATCTGCTATGCATGAGCCATTTTCTTTCTTATGGGGGCCTTCTCCATCTTCGACAGTTGTTCTTCCAACATATCGATCTGGGCAAATTCCGAAAACGCCTCCGCTGCGGCTGACTGATAGTACCTGCAGATATACCTCTCAGGGGGAATTTCTCTGCCAATCCGTTCCCTATGGAATTTTCGGGGTGCCTTTGAATCTCACTTGTTTGAGCGTTTTTCCCAACATTCGCAAATTGCAGGTATTATCGCTGTGTACGAGGGGAAGCCAAGGGGTACTGCATATCTTTCCGATCTGGTGGTGATGATGGTGCGCCTTGGCGTTCTAGTGGCCGAGCACGCGGGATAGACGGAACACAGACCTCCAAAACTTTGACCCGAAATAGTCATTTGTTGGAGGGATCATCCTGTGTTGTTCCTCTATCATGCCCATGCAGACGCTACGGAAACAGAAAGCTCAGAGCTTTCGTTCTTCGACCTGCATCGGATGACTGCATCTCCAATCCAAAAAAGGACTTCCCATCCCCTATTGCCTAGTTGGGAAACATTCAACCAATCGCTTCTAGTTCCGTCTGAACATTGGAGTCTCAGCCTCATCATTGATGTGCAGATCTGGATAACTATACAGTCCCTTCTGTCCTTGTCTGACGTCCGTACTCTGTGGTTGGGCGCCGTCTTCGTTGTCGTTTCCACTTTTGCTCAAGCTTTGCCACGGAGTCTCCCCATCTTCAATGTTGGCTTGTCAATACGATGAGCTCAAGCGTACGGCGTGGAGGTCCTCCCTTCTAACCCGCTTCTCAAGCTTTTTACTAGCAGGCCATTCTGGGATATGGCGCCGGAAAGCAGTCTGTGACCCATCCATACCAGGGGATTTTGACAAGCCCATGCTGAGCTAGGTCTTATTGAACCTTGTCGAGAAAAGTTGGTCTTTGCGAAGGTGGAGGTCGAGCTTGACCGTCACTTAGGGAGAGACAGCTCTATAAGTACTCTCCATTTCTGCTCATTCATTCTCAATCTTGCTCGTCAGCCAAAGTTGGTCACGATTCAGTCACTCGTTTGACATTTCCATTGGGCCTCTTAATTCATAATGTCTCTTCTCGGTAGTATAGTCAGTGGGCTGCTTGGCATCATCGGGTCTTTGACTCAGCAACAAACAAACGGGTCAGTCCTCTCTTGCAAGATCTCAAGTCGGACAACATCACACGATATCGTTGTCCTACGAGAATCATAAACACAACATACTAACCTTCGATTAGTGCGAGCGTATGGGGAACTTTACAAGCACCAGTGTTTCCACAGTTCCTTACCAACAACCCACTCCCAGCTGGGTTCCCATGGGGTACTCTCACTGCAGCTGGCAGCAACCCCTACACTTCTGCTCCCAACACGGGGGTCACACGAAATTACGACTTCACGGTCACTAGAGGTACCATCGCGCCTGATGGCTACCAAGTCAGTGTCCTCCTGGTCAATGGAGCGTTCCCTGGCCCTCAGATTGAAGCCAATTGGGGAGATACGATTCAGGTCACGGTCCACAACCAGATCACTGGCCCTACTGAAGGAACAACTTTCCATTGGCATGGTATGCTTCAGAAAGGGACCGAGTATGCCGATGGAGTTCCAGCAGTGTCACAATGCCCTATTGCTCCTGGATCATCGTTCACTTATACTTTCAAAGCCTCTCTGTATGGCACTTCATGGTAAGTAAATCCGCATGAATGGTTTCTGCGCTTTCTACGAGGTCTTTCTGGAGTACTAATTCGTCGCGCAGGTATCATTCCCACTACTCTGCTCAATATTCTGGTAAGTCACATGGACAATTATTGCCTTTATTTTTACTCACCATCTTCTAGGTGGACTTTTGGGACCAATGATTATCCATGGGCCTCACGAAAACTTCAACTATGATATCGATCTTGGACCAGTCTTCCTCCAGGATTGGTATCACACTCCGTACCTACAGATCGTGGAGGAGGTTATGAAGTCTAATGGAAACCCAAGACCCAATTCTGACAACAACCTGATCAACGGCAAGATGGACTTCAACTGCTCTACCAAGGCCGCTGGTGATAATACGCCGTGCAACAGCAACGCAGGTCTTTCTAGATTCAAGTTTACTACTGGCAAGACACACAGATTAAGATTGATCAATGCTGGCTCTGCTGGTTTGCAAAGATTCAGTATTGATGGACACAACATGACCGTCATTGCCAATGACTATGTTCCTGTCGTGAGTATTCTTGGCATGTGAAGACTATTTCCCAAAGCTGACTTTAATAGCAACCTTACACTACTCAGGTCGTGACTCTTGGCATTGGTCAACGAACTGACGTCCTGGTCACAGCCAACGCTGGCACTTCCACTTCCGCTTTCTGGATGCGCTCCAACATCTCTACCCTCTGTAGCGAAGCCAACCAGCCAAACGCACTGGCAGCCATCTACTACACCAACGCAGACACTTCCAAAGCGCCCACATCCCAAGCCTGGAACATCCCGGACCCCGGAACCTGCGCCAACGACGACCTCTCCCTCACCGTCCCCATGTTCCCCCTGAACGCCGCTACCCCCTCCTCAACGCAGAACCTCGACATCAACTACTACGTCAACTCGACCGGCTCCTTCCTCTGGACCCTCGGCGGCGTCAGTTTCCGCGCCGACTACAACGCTCCCGTCCTTCTGCAAGCCGAGTCCGGAAACCTGACCTTCGACCCCGAGGCCAACGTCCAGAACTTCGGCACCAACTCCACCGTCCGCATCGTGGTCAACAACCCGACCCCCGCGTCCCACCCCATGCACATCCACGGCCACAACATGCAGATCCTCCACGAAGGGTCTGGAAACTGGGACGGGACTTCCATTGTCAATCCGTCTAACCCCCAACGTCGAGACACGCAGCTCGTGCGCGCGAACGGACATTTCGTGATGCAGTACTCGCTTGATAATCCGGGGATCTGGCCGTTCCATTGCCATATCGCGTGGCACGTGTCGGGCGGCTTGTATGCGAATATGATGGAGTTGCCTGGGCAGATTAAGACGGAGACGAATTTGCCGTCGATTATGTCGCAGACTTGCACCAACTGGATGAAGTATACGAATTCGAATGAACCTGATCAGTATGATTCTGGTGTGTGAGCGAGGGGAGCAGAGGGAGGTCATGATGTAATGAATGAATAGAATTCGATTTGGAGTCTTTGTTGAGTCTTTCGTCTGTTCGTTGGTGTAGAACTTGGTTCCGAGCACAAAAATATGGCGGCGCTTGTAGGAGTATACTATTTGAGAGAGAATATATATAATGTATATGTTATCTAAATCCGTTATCTCTGAATGTTGGGGTAGAGTACTTTTAAATCAAGGGACTGTGGCATCTATTCGAAAGACTGCTCGGTCCGTTTTCGTTGATCAAGTCATTGTATGCTAGTCATTTCATGAAAAGGCATAGTCTTTGAGTGTGCAAAATATCTTTGCTTTTATTTTCGGAAGAATCTTCTTGCCCCTGAGTCAAAAGTCCAGATCTCCACGTAAAACTCGATGACCTTCTTTAACGAGAGTTTCCATATGTGATCATGAATCGCTTGTCGCTATTCTCATTAATTATTGGGTTTTGTATAGTGTAAATTTGCTGAAATGAACGATTTTATGCCTCACTGCTACATCCATTTCTTCTATTAATATTCACTTTTCTTTTCAAATTCACTGTTCTTCATGTGCTTGTGGCACCATCTAAGACTTTTGTTTCAAGTCACATTCTGAAATCGTTTTGCGCGTTTTGCAAGTTTCGCGCATATCCTCACCCTCTCTTTACCAACCCACGCGCAACAAGTACCTACCAACCGTGAAGATCACATCCGCTCTCACTGCCGTGTATCTCAGAATTCCCCAAGCACAACGCCTCTTAGAAACGATGGTCATCGCTTTGCACTACTACAACCATTTGCAGTGCATAATACTTCTTGGCCAGAAATTTATTACAACTTGTTCCTTAGGTGTTTTCGGATAATCGTCAGCTTTGGGATAAGAGAATAATATTCCAGCGTTGGTGGGACAATATATATAGACTGAAAACAGAAGTTTGAAAAATGAAATAGTGTTCGAAAGAAGTGAAGTCCTTTATATTCCCGAATCTCGAGATATCTTACTTTTCTCACTTGTATCGTCATACAGGCTCTAAAACAATTATCTCATATTCCAATTCTTACGGCAATCATACAATACCAGGCCAACGGGGATGGCGAAATCAGAAGATATGGTGTCCATCAATACTGTAGGTCGATTCGAAGTTCAGTACTGTAGCGGTAACCAAGGGTCGGTAATGTACCTCGGTGGAGTTAGCGAAGTTGAGTATGTCCCTTCCGCTGATGGTCTTCCTGTATTGAGGCGGGTTTCCTAGTGAAGCCAATGGTTTGCCTGAGCACAGTGGAGTCGGTCGAGTTCGTCGCGACATAAAAGGACATGGTGTCCGTCAGTCTCGAGTGAGTAAACCTTTCTCCTTTACATGAATAATATCTTTACTATCCTCAATAGTTATCGAGTGAAAAAGCTCGGCTTTCCGAAGTCCCCTAGCACAGGAAATAGAATCTTAGGAGTTTTAAACTGGAGTCTTGCCGTCGAATGGCTATGAGGTAATATGAAAGCCTTTGGAGGTAGTTCCGAACGTATGACGGTCCTTGGCGATTCGGCTAATTCCATCTTTATAGCTTATTGGTAGCTACAAAGGCAGACTCATCGTCACGGATCTTATTGATATAAGTGACTAGCCTGTGTCACCCACGATGATTCGTCCTGGGCTTCCATCGCTAATTCGCAGAATGTCGGAATACCGAAGCATCCGAGCTGAAATGTACGCGAACTTGGAATCTTCAGCCTGCAATATCACCGAACAATGCCCCGAGTTCACCGAACCTGTATCCGCAAGCTGTATACCTATTATCGACAACGTCACTGTGACTCCTCCAAGTGAGTATGCAGCGCGTGGCTATGCTAAAGATTCTGCAGATCTGGTAGCGAGGCCTCATGCCCGCATGATTGCACATTCAGCTGATTTTACGTTAGCCTTTCCTCGTCACCAACATCTTGAATCAACCTGATGGCGTACTACCTCCTCTCCTGTCCGTGGTATCCATCGGACCATCTCGGCGGACGAATTCACACTAGTTTCCTTCCACTGTCCAACAGCAGCTGGCGAAGTATCTTCCCAGCACAAGGTACCATCATGGCGGTACCTTTACGCTGCTAGCTTTCCCGAGACTACGCCATATGCCTGGATGCGGCCCTCCCAGTCCAAGGCTCAGACTTGACGCTGATCTTGGCCCAGTAAAGAGAACAGACATCCTATCAAGCCATTGGACCGCTGATACGGGAAAGCGGGGAAGTAAGTATATCTCAGATGCAGTTGGTAAAGGATCCTCCTCCCAACAACGGGCTGAAGAATTTTAGGTTGGTGGTGGCAAAACATACGATGTTGGTGGGTGAGTAAGTCCTTCTTTTATCCCTTCTCGTTTCCCTGCTGCTGCTGCTGCTGTTGCTGCCGTGTACAGATATAAAGCTGACGTGGATGGCACAGTTCCCACACTTATCACAAGCTCGCGCTTAGGGATCCGGCACAGTAGGAACGTACGCCGCCTGCGTGCCAGTATCTGCAAGAGGTAAACTGTTGTTTATCTGATTGACCAGTTCGAGATTTCAAACATACCTTTCCCAACATTCGCCACCACTAACTCGTGTTGGAATCAACGATCATATCTTTGCCTCATGCCAGAATGCCGTAAAAAATGGGTTAAGCCACAAATTCTAATCAAACTGTGCCAGCAGTGTTGTAAATTGCTAGAACTAAACAAAAAGGGAGAGACAAGTTTGCCACCCAAACGCTCGCGCGCGCGACAACCGCGAACGTATTTCCCATTACAATCCTCCTCATAAAGTCGCTCCATGAAAATGCATGCCCCAAAAAACCGACTGACGTGCGCCATTCCCGAATCTATCCATCCTTTCCCAAGAAATCCTTCCATGCAGTATGCGCAATCCCAAGAACTCCCACGTGGCCCTCCGCGTCGTGCAAATTATCCGAACCAATGCTAATCATCCCATGTTTCCCGAGTACTGTAGCCCTCGCCGTGAAATATTGCCCCTCGCTATGCTTTCTCGCTAAAATTGACTTCGTTGAAGATTGTTGTCCCTGAAACTCCCATTCCTTCGCGTGAACTAGTAAGCTCAATTGGATTGCCCGTAAACTAAAACAAAGTCAGCAACCCCACTTAAAGTACTTTTTGGGATCAGGAATAGGCTTACATGGATCTGGTGGGTTGGGCTTTGGCTGGGGGTTGGGATTATTCGAAGGCATGGTGGGAAAACTTTGCCACCGGAAGTGAGTAGGTGTGGTGGGGTTATGGTTTGAGGGTGGTATAAGCTATTTGAAATAATTGCTGAACGAAATGACAAAAGAAACAAAGAGAGCTCGAACTCGATTATATGTGGAGAAACTTGATGGACTTGATGAAGGCGGCAGCGAGAGTGAGAAATCAAGGACTGTAAACGACGGAGTGTCCTCAAGGGAAGAACAACTGAGCACTTAATGTCGATTGGTGAATGAGCTGGCTGACTGGAAGATGGATGCCCTCCACCTAGTGTTCCGGCACCCATAATATATACCAGAAAGTCTTACATCTGAAGAAACATAGACAGTCATTCGCTTCGTCGACTTGACCATTTGACAAAAGAAACCAACCTACTACGATAGCAGCTGCACCTGCACGGCGGCAAACTGCCGCAGTACTCAAGCGCATTCCAACAGTGCTCCAGCTTTTCCCGACCCCGATTTAAATCAGGCTGCTAAAAGAACGGCGTGCTGCCTTGCCTGTGCAACTTCTTCTCACTGGCGCTGAGTAGAGGATATCGTCCAAGACCACTCCAGCCTCAACCCCCCGGCCCATCGGCGCTTGCGCCAACAGATCCCAGCTCCACGATCTCGTCTCCGTAGCTTAAATCGCTTTATCGTAATTGATAGGATAAATATGCGATAGCGAATTATAGCGAATTGATGCGATGGAAAAGGCAAGCCATACGACAAATAACCGATTGGCTGCATCGTAAACCCGGCAGTGCTAAGCATCACCCAGAACGTGGCTTTCACACTGAGCCTGCACAGCATATCATAACTCCATATGCCTGATAAAGAAAGATGACAAGAGTACTGTACACCGCGCCTTATCCATCCAATCCCACCGAGGGCACATGAAACCCCACGTACGGAGCCCTGCGGAATTCACAGCGTGAGTGTTCCATTCCCATGAGGCTGATTTGCCGCCGGAAACTCGAGGTATCGCTTGTTGGGGAAAGGCGTGACCACGTCCGATGAAGGACTGCCTTGCGGTGCGGCACAGATAGGAACAAGGTGTGCCTGAGCCCTGCCCCCTTTTTGGGTCATAAGTGTCCTTGAAACCTTGATTTTCAGTAAACTTCGTCAAAACCGGTGCGTGTGAAAACCTCAGGACTTTGCACCTGATCGATCTCGTGCCTCTATTCTAAAAAGAGACGAGATGAGCTTGGGGGCCTCAAATATACCGCACCTGTCACCGGTATTCTCTCGCATCCTCATATTCTCCAAATATCCAACGTCGCTCGCATTTTATGAGAGGGCTATTGGTCTCCTCGTGACTGCAGTATGGTGGTGTAAATACAAACAACATAAGTCTGACTTTCGATCATTGGACGCCTTGCGGAAATTTTAGGATTAAGCCTGGTAGGATCGACACAAGGGCTCCCAAGTAAACAGTGCTTAGGTTACACAAATTGTGGCAGATCCTTGCTCTCGCCACTTAGATGTCTGGGCATCAGCCTTCCGGACTTCCGAAACCTCACTTATCTATCGTGCAAGCTCGTCAGATGAGATTGAAGCGGGAATAGAATGGGATGCTGAGGACCGTTTTTGACGTATATGTGACTCAGACGTTCCTCTTTGCAGTCATGGAACAGGTTCTTGTATGACTTGTATTGCTTGCAGATGCAGACTGCGCCAGATCTTCTACAGTGGGACTGCTGACTTATTCATCGTCCCACCAGTGGAAGGCCTTGGATGGTCGGGGAGCGATTAGACCGAGAAGGGAAATGGGAAATCCGCTACGGAAATCCACAATTAGACTCGGGAAAGCGCGCCTCAGTTACACTTAACGTCCTTTCCATGGCATAGCGCGCTTAACAGGGCATGACTTTCTTATTTCAAATCTCAAAAAGACATTACTCACGAGAACAAGTTATTGCAGGACTGATACGAATGTGAGGACAGGAACAATCTTAACGTTCAACGTCGATGAAAACGTTTTAAAAAAACGAGAAAGAGATATGCGCAAGATAATTGAAGGAGTGGATGGGGACCGTTGCTTCAAGCAAACGGTAGAAAGGCACGGCCTATTCTTTACTTTACTATGAAATTCCAAATGCTAAAACAACTCTCAACAGCGCAAGAAACCCTTGGTATCTCCGCAAATGAATGTGATCCTCAACATCGCCTGAAAAGAAAACCAAACTCCCAACTCACTCGCAGTCCATTCTATCAAGCACATGTCATGACCTTCATGACTCCAACTCCGGTATACGTGGACAAGTATCACACGCCGAAAACTATGTAGGCAAACAAGGTCAGTCAGTCTAGCGGCTACAAAATCAGGATAGGGGAAAAGCCCCGGGCTGGAAGAACATGCTTACAAGGATCAGGAGGATGTGGTCGCAGCCCAGTACCGCGTGGTGACTCTCCTGGCTGACGTATCTCGAGCTTCATTTTCTTCCCGGGAACTTTCAAATCTTGGATAGACATGTTCAAAAACCGTGTCGCTTGCGGAAGGTCCGGTTGGGGGCGAGATATCTTGGGACGCTTTCGATCCATGGCTTAGTCCCGGAGAGTTGCTATTCATCAGGTCTTTGAATTTTGTGGAGACGTGGCGGCGCAACGGCGGATCGATAGGAACCAGGTAAGCTGTCAATATTTGAGGCAGAGAGACTGCAATTGAGTCGAAGATAAGGACAAGTGAACTGCTCGAAGACGCCAAACATTGAAAGGACAAGCAGATATGAACTTTAAGTTGAAGAGGGCCTCTGCTCAATCTTCACTTCCACTTTAGGAACACGCTTTTTAAGCATTGAAGACATAGCTGCCTGGTAAGAAGTAGTACTGAAGTACGATACATCAAATCACAAAACGAGAAATGATGTTAGTAAGATATTGAACTGCGAAGACTAGTGTGGCAATGATTCTGTTCACTGCAGAAGTCATCAGAAGCTTTCTGTATGACACCGCTACTGATCTTCTTCGAATTGTGATTCGTTCATAGACCCATGGCATTCAGCTCCCAGCAACGAAGTTTGAACCGCGGCAAGATAAGAGAAGATATCGCGCAATTGAGAGCAGGGCCGACCCGCATAACGGAGGTATCTCACATAATGGTTCTGAAACACGAATGAGAAGAATCAAAACAATATCTGCAGACGCGTGTTGAAAAAGATCGACTTCCTTATTGGACGTTGGCTTCCACTTTGGCTTTGAAACATAGATCGCTTGAGGCTGAACGTTTCAGCCCGGCCTTATTGCAAGGCGAGATGAGGTGAGCCGAAAATAACTATTCAACTGCTCTCCTTACCTAACATTGACTGATGGGGACAACCTTCTCTCTTATGCTAGGGAAGAGCGCAGTCCGTCATGAAAGTACCAGCGAACCAGAGCACTGTTTGGTTCTGAAAAACTCAGAGTCGTGGCAAATGAACACGTAACAGTGCGAAGTGTAGCCCAACATTCTGAAAAGATTTTGCTGCGATTCACTTTCGAGTGTTTTCGCAATTGCGAGAAGGTGAAGCGTTTGGATTCAGACTTTGAAATTCTCGGCAATAACACTCGTATATGCGAAAATACAGCTGCCTTCATCCCATCCACAGCCATGAGTGCAAAGCTCGCCCCGCCAGGCGTTCATGCCGTCGCTGCTACCCTTAGATCTTTCGGGAAAAACATCGTATGGATACGTCACTGACAGAAAGATCTCCCAGAGCTCTGGAACTCCCAAGGCGCTGTCAAGGCTTGGCGACTTTGTGTTACAGACAGGAAATAGCGCGGACTTTGGGATTCAAATGCCGGGCACCCCTATTCGCTAAAGCGTGTATGCACTGACAATGCCATCAACTACCCGCATTAGAGGTAAGCGGTACGCGAGCGTACCAGTGGGGTACTAGGAAATATATTGAAAATCTGCACAGTGATGAAGCGATGGATGTGCCAGGTTTGGGGTAAATTCAGCTCGTAGCCTAAATCTCGCGTGGAAGAACATCTCCACAAGACTGAATTCGGGACCCCCGATTCTGACAAACATGAAGATATCCGCAGTGAAGTATTGCGTAAAACCCAGAAATCTGTCATCCACGCCACCACCCGAGAGACTGGAAGAGTAACAGAAAGGTGCAGGTCAAACTCAATTGGGTACGTGTTTTACGATAGGTGTTTTAGAGATGGCACTTGCGGTCCTCTGTCGATCATTGGGCTCATCGGTGAACCGTTGGCTCAACTTTTGGGTCACCAAGGTTCTAAATCTGCATAGGAAGCTGATGAGTTCTTGTCAAGCCCAGAATCGATTTCAATCTCGAACGATGAGGATCAAGACATGCCTTAGGCTCTACACTGATGTCGTCAAGAAGGCGCAATGGTAGCAAATGCGAAAGGTGGTCATGAGCTCAGACTTGTTCGAGGAAGAGGAGTGTCCGCTGCGACGACCGATATGGGAAAAACATAGTTTGCGGTCATCACCGGGTCTTAGTCAACGGTCTGCGACTACGCCTCAGACCGTTTCGCGTTCCCATCTCTCGACATAGAGCTGAGTATTATGGCAACGTTACATCTTCGCTCGATGAACTCTTGACGCCGAGATTCAGTACGACGGCCTTCCCACGATCGGACGCCGACACTCCGATACACACAGCGAGGGACAAGAAGCGCTATGCGGTGGGAACCCACAATATCTGGTCCGGTTATGCAAAGAAACTTCTTTCACCTTACTGCCTGGATCTTGAGCAAACGCAAATAGCAACGCCTGAGCGTTTCTTTCGAGCAGCCAATCCAGACAACTTCACATGGCTTGCTGGCCCTGCGTACGACTTCGACACGATATCGCTCATACAAAACCATTCATTTGAAGAGCATTGAAGAGCAGACTTCAGGTAATGCGACAATTTCGAAGTGGCGCTCGCAAAAATCATGAACATAAGAGAGCTCTGACTCGATGCTTTCCAGAGAGATCTGACTGATGCAGCCAGGTTGGCATGATTAAGGTTTCTTGCTCTCAAGACTGTGCCCGATCAGAACCCAATTGGCTTGAAGATAATGAAGATCAGAAAGGACTGGATTGATGACCTCTGGGTGAGAAAAATCCGAGAGGCCAATCTGGATAGCAAGGCAATGAAGACCTAGCGTGTTCTGCCCCTGTTTTGCTCTGTATTCACTGACGAAGATATACTGGTATTCGACTAAGGGAACAAACTTGTCCAAACCCGAAGGACTCTGTATTTAGAAACTTGTTGCCGTAGTGGCAACTTGGCACCGGCGAGCGTAGTATGTGAGACTTCGGGGGGCGCATTGGACAGAATAGCTCTGATGACAATTGGATGTGCGCTGCAAGATGAAATGTAAACAATTGCAGTAAAGTCAACGCTTGAACGTGCGGATTGGAATTATCGTTGTGGAATTGTTTCGTGCAGGAAGAAGCAAGAGCACTTCACTCACGCTAAATCGCGTCAGCCGCGTCGAGTCGCGTCTCCTCATCAACGTCTTGACCTGCGACTTCCTCAACTTTGGCAAACAATCGTCCATTTCAAGTTTCTGATCATTGGATCATAATGGGGGTGCCTTTGTGAACTAGGTAGTATACTCTCTCTTCTTACATACTTCCGTCTCTGGAGACTTGTGCAATCAACAATCACCTCGCAGCCTTGTCTTCGAGGTCTCGCCGTTGGCCTCTACATGCGCGCGAAAGCCATCCTTCGAGTATCTTCCGAACTGCGCATCCCGCAGATCTCAAGCAGATAGCTCATTCACCCTTCCTGCGAGGTCGGAGATACGAGGTTCCCAAATCGTGTTCAGTCTGCCACCGTGCGAGCTCTGGAACTCTTGGGACATTGAAAGCAACCATTCTTTCATCGAAATAGATCTCGCACCTGCTTTGCTTTCCTCGTTACCTGTTCTACAGCATATCTTCTTACGGGGGGAATCTGCTAGCTGCACCAACGCAAGCCTCGTCCCTTCTTACGAAAGGCGCAACACTGATTAGCTCCCAGTTACATATCGATAAATACCACTCCTTCCTATCGCAACACAGAATGACAACGTCGAATGCTAGCGGCAGTCCTCCTCCTGATGCGCCCAAGCCAGAAGAGACGCCTACCACCCCCAAGCAGGTAATGAGCATAAAAATCAAAGACCAATCCGAGAACGAAACTTTCTTCAGAATTAAGCCCAGTACAAACTTCAACAAGGTCTTCAAGGCATACGCTGAAAAGCGATCTATCGAGCTCCGTTCTATTCGATTTCTCTTCCATGGTGTTCGAGTTCAAGACTTCGAGACTCCAGAAAAGTTAGAGATGGGAGAAGGAGATGAAATACAAGCTATGGTCGAGCAACAAGGCGGCGATGGAACTCCTGCTGCTGGCGCAGGAGCAGGAGCAGCTGATACACCAGCAGACCAAGATGCTCCCAAGTATCTGAATGTTAAGGTCGTCGATCAGTCGCGTAACGAGGTCTTCTTCAAAATCAAGATGCACACCCCGCTCAAGAAGGTCATGGATGCATATTGCGAACGCCAAAGCATCCGACGAGAGGACATCCGTTTCGTGCTCGAAGGCGAACGCATCACCGATAATGATACGCCGCTGAGTAAGGAGATGGAGGATGGAGACTCGATTGAAGTGTTCAGAGAACAGACTGGTGGGAATGGAGGAGAAGAAGGTGCGCAAGAGAAGCCCAAGGACGAGGGTGCCAAGGCCACCATCAATATCAAGCTTATGGATCAGAATCGCAACGACACAACATATAGAGTCAAACTCACTACGAAGATGGAGAAGGTCATGAATACATTCGCCAACCAGCAAGGTCAACTTGTCGACAGTCTGCGCTTTTTCACCCCAGATGGCAAACGCATTATCCCTACTGATACTCCTGAATCTCTTGCTCTCGAGGATGAGGACGTTGTAGACGTTCACCTGCACCAAGAGGGCGGTGCAGCTGATCAAGAGGAGTCAACGAAAAAGAATATGCAAATCAGCGTCAGCGTCAAGGGCAGCATTAGTGGTGAAACATTCTTCAAGGCCAACTCGAATACAGTGATGAAAAAGCTGATGACACACTACGCCATTCAAGCAGGCAAAAACCTTGATTCTCTTAGTTTCTTCAACTCTGAGCGATATCGTATTCGAGAGGAAGACACCCTAGCATCACTCGGATTGGAGAATGGCGATTTCATTTTTGTGGAAGAGGCCAAGGTCAATTTATCCGTCATGGATCGTTACGGCGCTCAGGTCGGGTTCGTGATGAAGTCTAAGGGAAAGATGAGTGAACTCATGGATTGCTACTGCCGACATCAAGGCCAGTTTGGACTGCAGTTCTGGACAACTGGTGGAAGACAAGTCAATCCTTCCGATACCCCTTATTCTCTAGGCCTGATAGAAGGCGACGTTCTTAGTTCCTCCTATGATTTACAGCAGGTGGAGAAGCATCTGGCGGAAACGTTGGTCATCCATGGAACGACATGACGAGGTTGACATGCTCAACGACTAAACGAGATCTCTATTGGAAGGTGTATGGAGCACATGGGATATGCTTTTCTTGACATACTGCAGTCTGATAGGCGCGGTGATACTCGCAGTGTGGCGCATGGTGTTTCTTTTTTCCAATTTCCTTGCGTTCATGTTCTTGCGGTCATTTCAGACTGGCAAGCATTGAGATCTTGGTAGATAGCCTAGATTTGAGCATCCTTAGATGAATGATATGATGCCATAATAAGCAAACACATTCCCTTTCTCCATGCCGTGATCCGAATACTGCAGATACATGTACCCTGAAGCTCATGATAACTTCGGGCATCGTTAAGATAATTCCTACCAATGACCCTCAGCCTCGCGTCTGAAAAAGACCAGGTACTGCATTCAGAGATGCCCCGCATTTACCACATTTTAGAAACCTACCATTCCTGAGACAGGAACAACAACCGCTTCTTGAACCGGCATCCACATCTATAACATCGAGATTCTTCACTTCGGCCTATCTCCAACTCACATCCACTCGCCAATGTCCCTACCCTTCCAGAACACACCCCAACGACTATACGTGGAGACTTCGCATCGAGACTATGTCTATTAATAAGATTAATTTGGTAAGAAAACCTTTCTATTCTAGAATTCTCAGATATCGAGTAAGAAGTGTAGGATGTTGTATGTTTTTTTTGCATGGTGCTAGGCAGCGCGATAGGTAGGTGGGTTGCATGCATGCATGTAGGTCTTTCGTGGTTACGGGAGAAGAAAGCAAGAGTGCCGGGAAAATTAGAATATAACTTGATGATATTGTTCCGGACTTTGTGGGATGGTAGAAGTGGGGAAGTAGATTCTTCAAGTAGAAGTGAGTTCACTCCATTTTCGCACCCGGTGTCTTTCAAATATCAAACCATACTTAAGGCTTAGCCCACTCATATTGTCCCTTGAATTCTGGAACACTATTGTCATTTATTCCAAGTTTGATAGTAGACGAAGAAATAAATTCAATAATGGATTAATAATCGTTCTATTCACAGCGAAAGCTACATACACCCCTCTTTTCTCCCCCAAAATACACAGCAAGCAAGATCCAGCCTAAAATAGAGCTCGGAAAACTCTCATAGGCATATTTGCCCAAGTCTTGGGCGTTGGCACATAGTCATCTGCGAGATCGATTGCTCGTCGGCCAGATGTGATATCCATGTCTGCGGCTGGCACGTACATGGCCCAATGTCTCGACCAGAGCTTCCAGAACAGGTAGAGGGCGAGGATGAGTGGTGCGGCAAGGTAGTAGCTGAAGAAATCTTGAGCGTTGGGACTCCCACCAATGGGCTTTTTGAGCTGACGTTAATATTGGTTTCGAAAATAAGGAGGTTGGAGGTCAACTTACGAAGAGCGCAACGTAGAAGGTGGCGATCATACACAGGACGTTGAGGATAAAGCCATACCAACTTCCCAAAACGCCGAACATTGCCTGGTATGGTAATTCGTCCTTGATATGTCCTTGGAGTTTCCAAGCAGATCTGAATCTGATGTGAGCAACGCAAATAGCACCCCACGTGAAGAAGAATGACAGGCCCGAAAGTGCCAACAGCCAGTTGAACACGACGTTCTGCTTGCTTGACTCTCCAATGAAAGCCAAGAGACCGAAGAGCAGTTGAATAAGAACACCCCAGATTGGACGGCCTTGCTTGTCGACATAAGCAAGGAAAGCTGGACCCATGCCTCGCTCGGCGAGAGCTTGCATAGTACGCGTAGAACCAAATGTACAAGAGTTTGCAACACTGATGACCGAGATTGTGATGATGGCGTTGAAGATTGAAGGCAGGACCTTAATATTGGCAAGGCGGATAGCAATGACGAATGGTGAGAACTTCGTGTTTGCGCCGGAGGAATTCAGGAGATCCGGGTCATTAGCTGGGACAATCAACCCAAGAATGAACAATCCGATGATGTAGAAGAAGGAAATACGCCAGAACACCTGTTTAGTCGCAGTCGGGATTGATCTTCGGGGGTTTGCTGTTTCTGCTGCGGCGAGTCCAACAAGTTCGGTTCCTCCAAAAGCAAAAGCTGCTACGACGAATACAGAGCAGAAACCTTTGAATCCATTACTGAAGGCTCCCGGGCTGCGGATTGTGTTAGTATAGACTTTGGACAGAGATCCAGGAGCCATATAGCTCATCCAAGGACGATCTCGAAGAGTTCGGCTCCTAGGATAAATTCAGAACGAGAGCAGAACTTAACGTACTTATGCCAGTACTTGGCTCCAATGTAGCCTTGGGGTCCAGTTCCACCACAGTCGATGATCACACCGAGAATGATGAAGCCTATGCAGCCCATGATTTTGATCATACTAAGCACAAACTCGACTTGAAAGATGTTAGTATTAGAAAGGGGCATGAGTAAGAGGATCACCAACCTTCACCATATCCTCGGACGCCGAAGATTTGGATGATTGTGAGAAAGGCCAAGAAGACTGTAATCCAGACTCCAATATTGATGTCATCGCGCCAGAACTGAATCGTGATACCAGCAGCTGTAAGCTCGAAAGGAAGAACAGTGAGCCATCCAATCGCGTAATCCCATCCTACAGCAAAGCCACTATGAAATCATCAGCTGGATTCTTCTGTTTTGCACATTCATCTTACACTGAAGGGTCGACAAAGCGAACAATGTATGTGAAGAAAGCACCATTGACCGGGAAGAGGACTGCCATCTCCCCAAGAGCCTGTACGGTGACGAGCAGCATAGAGCCGATGATCATGTAGCCTAGTACCTAGCGATAAAGTCAGTGTCACTCCACGACCAAGCTGAATGTTCCGAGACCTACCAAACTTCCAGGACCTCCAGTCTGGAGGGCGCTTCCAGATCCGACGAATAGACCTGCACCGATTGCACCACCTGAACGAATTAGATCCAAGCACAATACCAAGAGAGTGGAAGAGCATTACCAATTGCAATCATCTGCAAATGACGGCCCTTCAGCTCTCGAGCAAGAGGAGCAGCATGGTTGACAATTCCTTTATCGCCACTCTCCAAATCACCAACCACCGCCGTAGCATCGACCTTGACCTCCTCTGCAACAGGAGAATCAGACATCTTGAGCAGTGTATGTCTGTATCGTGCAGTGTGATTTCACAACAGACGTTGTATGTTGATGCAGCCAAGAAATATCGGAGACGCTTCTGTAGCGCAAGGGCGATCCATGGTATATGAACCATTCTGGAAGGAACACCCGCACAGTCAAGCTTTCCACATAGGGTTCGCCCACTTCGCGGGGACGATAAGGACTCCCTGTCATGGTCTGGAATCATTGGAATGTTTCCAAAACCCTTGCATTGGTGCCACCACAGAAAACCGAGACATGGCGCACCGTGATACCGCCTATTCGTTGTGCAGAGCTGCAGCACGCGTGCACCGGGGTGACCGCCAATCATTCGACGAGCAAAATGGGATGTTGAATGCCGCTTGATAAGGAAGAGGAAGGTCGCCGTGGAGAGTGTTCGGTATACTGAAAATACTGTCTGGGGCAATTAACCTCTATTCGCCAAGACCATGCATCTTGATGCAAGTGGACCAACGCAGTTGGGAAGTTTGAACCCGGGGGCTGAACAACGCCATGGAGTCGACCGAGGTTATCTTGAATCGTAACAGTCTCGTGTTCAGATATTCAGAAGAAAATAAGGTGATTATTCTCGATGAGAAACTAGTCGACGCTGCAGAATCCCTTCCGCGTCGGGAAGAGCACAATTAGAAAGACACAAATAGAAGTGCTACAGAAACATGTTCAGGATAAAGAATGAGCGCATAACGGGTAAATATGGCAGCATGCATTTGTCCAGAACTGCCAGTGACATTCAGACCACTTGAGCTACCTCCATCGCAAAGATATGAAACAAAATCGGCACTAACACAATAGGTTGGAAACTCGTGATTGAGATGAATTGAAGTACTACCCTGAATGTACAACCATCGAAGGACGATTCGAATATAAATTAGAGATGGGATGAAGTCGAAATAGGAGTTCGGAAATACATGCCAAGATGTCAAATAGGGGCTCCAACTTACGTCATCTCCAAGCTTTGCTGCAATCCCTCGCGGTTTGATCGGCAAGACCCACATGGTCCGAAAGCTTAAAAGAAGGTCGAGCTTCTGCTTCCTTTCTTCGAATTTCAAAGCGCAAGAATTTCCTTCTTCAACGAGAGTCATGATAAGCAAGTGCTTGGTTGCGCTGGCGAATGTCTTCAATACTGGCAAGTGTCTTCAATTCGGGAAAGTCGCGTGCTTTTGCTCAGCGATGTCTTGAGTCCACTTTCACTCCACCTCGTGCGCGGACTCTTCCCTAGATTGTATTTTGATCCTTCCTTTCGTGCGAGGAAGCCGACGATAAAAGCGCGGCTGACTCCGGATTGACTTATACGTAAGCAAGTGAATACAACCCAAAGTAGGAAAGGTTTCCTTGTCAAGTTCTGCGGCTGAGGACTATGAACTTTCTATCATGTTTGAGTTACGTCGCATTACCCAACATATGTACTTGAAGTACGGGCAGTCTAAACATGCCCTGCTTAAGCATTGCATTGATATACGAATAAATTATCCACTTGATGATACGTACATATTTGTATCTTTCCATCAAGGCTCAAGGCCACAAACATGTTTTGTATGCTTTGACTTCTCCTTTAGCCCCAAAGAGCTGGTTCAAGAATGCGCTCTCTCCAACCTCTGCCACCGCTACTTTCTTGATCTCCTTGTTGTCATCTTTCCTTGCACTGTCGATCTTCGTCCCATTCTTATTCGACAACGAAACTGTTCTTCTCCCTGTCAATGCCCAGTCGAAGCCAGAATGTCCCACGCCCAAGAAACGACTCGCTTTGGCCAAGACCATGAAATCCACCAATGCCTGCTGGTCCCAAGTCAAATCGTTCAACTCCGCTAAATCCTTCCCCCTCAGTAATCCTACTTTGGTGGTCACCGTCCAATTCATCACTTTAGCATCTTTCCAGAAATTTGCTACCTGTGCTGGATCGCCTGAAGCGACATATACCAAGCTTGAATTCACACTGTTCCTCTCCTGCGTCATAAAGTCGAGATAGAGCTTTGTCTGCATGGCATAAGTCGGATATAGTCTGTCCTTTGAGACTTCTGGGAGGCTTTCAAGTGCATCACTCTCAGTCCTCAAATGGACACCCCAAAAAGAATTCTCTAGTATCGGAGCATGAACGTTTGCAGCAAACTTGTGCTTCTCTGCCATATTCTTCACCACCTTTGTTGCCAAACTCCTCGCATCGGCTCTCAGCTTCAATATCTTTCCAAATTGTGTCGAGAATGCCTGCCCATCACTTAGAATTGGCCATGTCAGGTATGATCGCAACAAAGCGATGAATATAGGTCCCTTCGTTGTACCAATGAATTGGTACTGCTCTCCAATATCCGCATACCACTCATGAAACAACTCTCCCCATTTCTCCGGCTTGTCCATCCCAGCTTTGGGCATCGCGGTTGCAAACTTCTTCGGATCCTCCATTCCCGTCTTCGGAAACTTGACACCCAACGCCTGCGGACTCAAGCGTATCGGATTGTTCGCATTATTAATCTTCTTGAAATCATCCAACTCGGGATATAACGTCAAGCCCGGACAAGAAAGGCTGATCGAGTCGATAAAATGCCTAGTGTCGAATAAATATGCCATATTTGTCAGGGAACCAGTGTGTATGATTGAAATATCGGAGTCATTCCTGACACTGATCCTGGGCAAGACCAGACCCGCTCCAGCAGCGATCGAGAAGCGGACACAGTTCAAGATGCTATTCCGAACATGCCCAATTCCTCCCACATTATCATCGCAAGTGAAGACCAGACTCTCGTTCCATTGTGTGGCGGCACATACGGCTTTGATGGCAGACGAGTGCACTGGTGGGTAATCGAAAATATCCTCGGAGACAACGTCTGATTGAGGAGAATTAGAATAGATGTTCCATCCGATGTGGCTAGGGAAATTGTAGGGTCGGTCGACGGCTACCCAGAGCCAGACTGAGAATAATAATAATAAGAATGCTGCGAGGGATCCATAGCGACGGCTGATGCGGGGAGAGAGGCGGGTAGCCATTTGGAAGGATGGGAGGAGGGATGCATTTTTAGGAAGGTGGGAGGGAAGTGATTGATTTTTTGGGGAGAGGGATCGTGGCTTTTTGGGGAGTTGTTTCTTTTTGGAGAAGGGGTATTTGAGGCTGAGAAAAGCAATTATGGGACTGGGAGACATGGTGAATAAGAAATGATTGGGTGGAAGCCACAAAGCGTGACACTTACATTTGAGTTCCTGATGCTCCTTACTACTCGAATACTTTTTGGCTAACTTGAAAAGGATCTTATGAGGCTATGAAGTATCCGATTACCGACAGACATTTTATCTCTATATAATCACATTACGCTATATATTGATGCCTTGTAGCCTGCTTCGAGGATCGAAGGTCTAAAAACGGCTAGCCTGACAGCTGAAAGGTGGGGCTCCTTAACTCTGGAGGCATCCTTCAACCTCATCTACGATATCTCGATCCGCGCATATTTAACACAAAAGACCTTCGTTGCATCCGGAATCTCTACGGTGCTTACGTTGATACAGGTGAGATTGCACGATGAGCACTGAAGAGGAGGCACTCTTAACAGTGTTAAGGTCATGTTGCTGCCCCAGCCTCGTGGACATACCACACGACACGAGAGTTAGCAGACGATCTACCCGGACCTGCAAATACTCAAAATTGGCTTCTTGACCATCGCTCCGAAGCGCTCTCCGAAGATTTTGGTTCCTTAACATATGCTCGGGTCGAGGCTGCACACTGGCACGTGACACACAGCGCTTGACTACCTACCTTGGACTCTGGCAATAGAGAAGATGGATCCATCGAGTATTACCACTGGTGCTTTCACGCTTTTGAAGACGTGTTTCTCAACTGGGCTAGCAATAAAGGACTTCTGTAATGGAGCAGCTATCGCGGATACGAAGATCAAAGCTCTCCTCTCGGAAGTGGAAGGCTTGACTCATGTGTTGACCTTGATGGACGATACTCTGGGTCGAGAGGAAATCAAGTCATCGCTTCAGTCTACTGGACATATTGGAAGCCACTGGAGCACGCTTTCTACTTGTATCCAGGATGGCCAGAAAACATTGCTTCAGCTGCAAGAAGTTGTTAAGAAGGTCAGCAAGAGTGGTAACCTTTTTGACAGAACGAGAAAGCATATGCGTTTGCAAAGTGCTTCTGGGGAGATTTCTGTTTTCCGGAAACAAATTCGAGCGTATAAGGATACTCTCCAACTATCCTTGCAGACAGTCATTCTGTAAGTTGTCTGAAAACGCAAGAAGACTCTGGCTGATAATGGTCATAGATGGAATCAAGTCGCTTCGGAAGAATTTTCACAGACGGTGTTACCCACCTTGAATGATATCCAGAAAGTTATCCGTCGCCTAGCTTCGGACTTCAATAGGCGGATTTCAGGGTTGGAAGTCAACATGAGTTCTGCTTCGGCAGACGACGAAGTCCTCCAACATTTCCGGAATTTGCGCAATTGCGTCAGGTCTGCGGCCACAGTAGTTTCATCTGCGTCCACTATCATAGCTGTCGATAATTCTGATCTACAATCGGACTTTGGAGATTGCTTTCCGACGCAGCCTGGGGAGCCAATGTTGCGATGGATGGCATCAAACACCACGTATGAGTTTACGGAGCCAGATCAGCCCGAACGAATCCTATCGCCATTTCTGGATCCTCGGAACAACAGACTCATAGAACGAGAAGAGGCGGACTCCGACGATGACTTAGAGCTTGAGCTCATTCAGTCGCTGTTAGAGCAAGGCGAGAAACAGCTTTCTTCAAAGCAGTACTTGGAAGCTGAGAAACATCTGAAGAATTGCCTATCTCGCATTCCTTCCGGTCTAGACGTCTTGCCGGAGAATCTACTAGAGCTTCGACTGAGAGCTCTAGATTGGTTAGCTGTGCTTTTCATGGAAACCAAAAGATACGACGATGGCATTGCGACTTTGGCGGAATTAATAGCACTTCAATCTCAATTACCGTCGAAATATAGCCCTAATATCTTACTAGATCATTTGCATATATCCAAAGGATTCTACTACAAAAAGGACTATGCGGGAGCCTTTTCTTCCGCGAAACGTGCACTCAAAGGGTACAAGAAGGTGGAATCTTCCTGGGGAAAGGCGGGCATTGGATATTGATTGGGGAGGCTAGTTGATATTTCCACTGCTATTGGGAATCGTGACGAAGAAGATGCCTATCGAGCTATGCTAACAAACTTTGAGGACATTGAGAAGCCACCCGCGTCAAGTGCGAGAATTGATCGAAGTCGTAGTTACCTGAGCAGCCTTTTTGGGACGCTGGATTCGAAGTCGCCAGGTTATGTCGCTGACGAATGGATACCTACATCAGACACAATACAGACATGGTGGAAAAGACATGCTCGAAGTTATGAACTTTCATTACGCCAGATTGATAATCGAGAAAAGAAAGAGTCAGAGAGACTGATAGCCGGAACCTCTTTATGAGCGATAGCGAGTGATGGAGGATCATAGGAGGTGAATCGGCTGGGGAAGAGATAAGAAATTTCCTCAATGATCCTGAATCAACAGATGAGCTATCCATCACCGAGGTGGGCGATGTAAAAATACTCGATGTTAAAGTCATAGCGACTAAAAGAGAAGTTCGGAATCTTGGAGGGCTGAGAAGATTCGATGACGGACGGCTTTGTTCTGTAGCAGCAATGTTGGCATGCCGATTTGGAATGCGCTTAATGTCTTTGACAGTGAGTCAATATACGCGACTTGGAAGAATGTGCATCAAGCGCGATGTGCAAGAAGAACCCATTGACTGTCCTCAAAAATCGAGTTTAAAATTGCTTAAGTACTCGTCCCTCCCTTCTTCCCGAGCTGCAGTTGGTGTATGAATTGTCCAATGATCACTTGGTTATAGAGATCCTAGGTTTCCATAACTTGCTGAATATGTGTTTCCACCAGCCTTTGTTGATGACTTGATGGTGTGTGTATACACAGATACAGCAGGAGTTCGTTTTGCATACTTGTAGAGCACGTTTCAAGCATGCTAAGCATGCTTGTCAGACACTCTACTTCGACGGAGTCGAGGCTCTTCAGGCCTCTTCCTCACCTGGATTTGCTAGATCAGCATCAGATCCGACTCCCCACAATCTTTAAAGCGATCCTCCCAATTGTACGCATCAAAATATCCAACTCTCCTGAAGTTTCCCTCTCCATATTCCACTGCTTCCACTAGTACCAGTCCATAACTTCCAGCATCATCGCTTCCAAGAAGAAGACACCATGTGTCGCTTCTCCATTCCGACGACGCTTCTACGTGGCTATCCATGGTTGCTGTCGAGTAGTCTGCGTCGTCAAGCTCTCGAACGTCCAAGAAAACTGTACAATAACTTCCAACAAATGGCATGTTCCCTGCTTTGACTTTCATACGTAACAATGGACCACGTAAGAGAATCCATTCGTCACTCTCCATTGGCTTCTCTAAAGGGCCACTGATAGAATCTGAGAAGACAGCTAGCACTTCTGTCCTTTGTTTGAAATCCCCTCTTCTGTACTGATCTCGGAAAGTGCAATTCCCGTTGACTGAGGCCCACGACCATGAGGGCGCCCGGTAGATTGTTGGGGGATTTATTATCGCAGGATTTCCAAGCAGTACCCAGTGCTGAGCCCACATTAGATCAAGTATCAATGTCTGTTTCCATAAGCCGCAGATGTAATCCTGGAGATTCATCTGCCCGTACAGTTTTGCTAGGCCTGCCAATGCTGGAAGTTTGTCTCGTTCATTTGTTAGGTTGCGGCAGGTGTAGTCCTCGACGATGATGTGCCAGTCTTGAGGAGAAGGGTTCTCGGGAAGTCGATACATGATTCGACTGGAATTGCCATGTTGATAGCATTCCCAATAGAGGCCTTCGATGCCAAATATTAGCACTCGTGGAGAGAGCATCTGTTGAAGTTTGTATCAGCCCACTATTAAAGGCTACACTACGAATTACCAAATCAAAGAATTGATAGCTTACTCGTTCCTGCAAGGACCAAGCTCGAGAATACAAAGGATTCTTCTGTAATTCGAACCTTGGTACTTGCAACCCTTGACTGACTTGACATTTCGTCAATCCATAATGGACATCAGGACCGAGTGCAGCAGAGATGGTCACGAATGCACCTCCATAGATCTCTGCCATTTTAACGGACTCCGCCGCCCAATCTGACGGAGAGTCTTGAATGATACATAGAGCGTCAATCCAAATGTATTGTATGCCGAGTCCTCGAGTGATCAAGATGGCGTCTTGGATAGTGCGGGGTAATTTGTCCCAGGGTATCATCTTCTTCATCGCTTCGATATTCTCAAGTGTAGTGACAAAAGTCTGACATTGTCCCCAGCAATAACTGAGAGTTGTATACTTTAAATCCTCCTCCTTGTTCAGTTTCATGGTAGACATTGAGTTTTCCAAGTCTTTCATCTGGTCGTTTTCATCTGGAGGGCTGCTTCCAGCTTCATCCTCCTTCAAATTCATTTGATCCTCCGAGACAAGCAGGTAGGGATCCTTTGATCCATCGGAAGGACCAACATCGATCACTCGAACCGGGAGCTTGTTTGCAGGTTGAGAAGAACACCTCGTATGGCTTTCGAGACAGGCGGCAATGTGCGCTTTGGCTTGTTTCAAGGCCCCTTCCAACCAGATAGCTTTATCCTCTAAGCTCATCTCTGGAGACTTCAAGATCCCTACCATCTTGGAACTGTTGCAGGGCAACCTGGGACCTGATTTGAATTAAGTCAAAAGCTGATTTGACAGCCAGTCAGCTTTGTCCAAGTAAGTTCACAATCACGTGAAAGAATCGAGGTCATCGAAGTCCAATGGAATATAAGCACTTCTATCTCGAAATAGATCTCACCAACCTTCTGTACTATTGAATGAAAAACTTCAAAGCAAAGAAACAGATCCAGGACAGCAAATTGTAGAGTCACGTGTATGCAAATCGGGTTTTTACCCGACGTTTCGCCGTTTTCCATCACTAAGCTCTTCTGCTCTAGAAAATTGAGTTACCCGTCACAACCACCATAAGATCTCCGATGCAATGCAACATCCCGAGATGCACAGGTATGAACCAAGTGATGCCGGCATATATCTCCGAATGCCCATACCCGAGCCACAAGCTGCAAGCCGTCGCAAACTTCCGTGGCTCAGTCAGGCAGCCCCTTTTATTTCATTTCCACGAGTCCAGATCTCAGCCGCAATTGGCTCCTGCAAACCAAATTTGAGGCGGAAATCGACGCATGGGCGCATCTTTCCTTCCTCAGGAGCAAGCAATGGCGCCAGCGTGCGAGTCTTTTTGGGAAGAGGCGCTGGATCGTGATTGCCTCTTCCGGTAAATTTTTGATCTTGTCTCCCGCTATTGAAATTGCATTTCAGCCCTGTCTCCTCTCCTTTTTCTCATAAGCCTCAAAATCTCCTCAAATTTTCAATCTCTGTGTTTCTCCAGCAACTCCACACTCGTTTGAATTTCTTTCGTTTCGATGAAGATTAACATTCTGCTATCGGTGCTGTTGGGCGTCGTTTCCCATGTTATGGCGGTGTCTCTTACTTCGTCATCAGTACACGTTTCGACTAGTACTCGAATTTCAACTGTCTCAACCTCGTCGAAAGTATCGTCGACCTCTTTGAAGGCATCGTCAACCTCTGTAATATCTGCTACTTCCACAGCAAGCACAACACCGTACTGGCTGGAGACCATCAAACACCAAGGAATCTCCGCCTTCAACCAGAACAGCTCGTATCAAGTATTCCGGAATGTCAAAGATTTTGGAGCAAAGGGTTGGATCTGACATCTGTTTCTATGTTTAGTTCTGACAGTATACAGGCGATGGCGTTACGGACGATACTGCAGCGATTCAGAATGCCATGTCGGCAGGTGGGCGTTGCGCTCCCGGAACATGTGCTGGAAGCACAACAACCCCAGCGATTGTCTACTTTCCTGCTGGCACCTATCTGATCTCTACTGCCATCATCAATTATTATTACACGCAAATCATCGGAGACCCGAACAATCTTCCAGTACTCAAACCGACGCAGAATTTCGCGGGCTTCGGGCTGATAGATGGAGATCAGTATGGTGGAAACGGCCTGAAGTTTGCAGCTACCAATGTGTTCTACCGGCAAATTCGAAATCTTATTTTTGATCTCACTGGGATTCCACCAAGCAATGGGTTGACTGCTCTGCATTGGCCTACTGCTCAAGCAACCAGTCTGCAGAACTGTGTTTTCAAGATGAATGACAGCCCAGGAACTCAGCAACAAGGAATTTTCATCGAGGACGGTGCGTGGCGCCTCCACATTCTCACCCACGCTGTCATTCTTCAGGCTAATTCGACCCAGGTTCGGGTGGTTTCATGAGCGACCTCGTTTTTTATGGCGGAAAGAATGGAGTTGTGTTTGGCAATCAGCAATTCACTGTGCGCAATCTGACTTTCTACAATGCGGTCACAGCAATTGACCACATTTGGGATTGGAGTTGGACCTATCAGGTTGGGAATTCTTCACTGATCATGAGCGTCGTCTAATATTGAGTAGGGTCTCAGTGTGAACAATTGCTCTGTTGGGATTGATATGTCTGCAGGCGGAACCACTGGTCAGTCCACCGTAAGTCTCGAGAGTCTTCCTCTTTACTTTGTTTTGGAATCCTTTTTCGAGACGATCTGACGTTGATATTAGGGTTCGGTTACTGTTATTGACAGTACTTTCACAAACACTGGAATCGCCATTCTGACTGCTCATAACTCCACATCGCAGCCACCAACTGGTGGAAGTTTGATCCTGGAGAAAGTCTCACTAGTAAACACGCCTATTGCTGTTCAAGGACCGACAGGAAAAGTACTTGGTGGCGGTACCACCACCATCGGAGGCTGGGGCCAAGGTCATGAGTACACACCGAGTGGGCCTGTAAATTTCGAGAAAGCTTTCACACCATTCTCAAGACCTTCTTCTCTCACAGTCAGCAGCAAGTATTACACCAGGTCCAAACCTCAGTACCAGTCTTTGCCATTGTCATCATTTATCAGTGTTCGCTCTGCAGGTGCGAAGGGAGATGGAGTGACAGACGACACAGCGGCACTGAACGCAGTGTTGAATTCGGCCGCTGGTAAATCTGTCGTGTTTTTCGATGCAGGTACTTACAAGGTCACCTCGACGCTCCTCATCCCAGTAGGCTCAAAGATCGTCGGCGAATCGTACTCGGTAATCATGGGGTCTGGTACTTTCTTCTCCAATATCAACAGCCCACAACCAGTTGTGTCGGTGGGAACTACTGGTCAATCTGGCATCGTGGAATGGTCTGATATGATCGTATCCACCCAAGGACCTACAGCTGGTGCGATTCTTATACAATGGAATCTCGTCTCGCCTGCGTCAACTCCTTCGGGTATGTGGGATGTACACACTCGTATCGGTGGCTTTGCAGGGTCCAATCTACAATTGGCTCAGTGCCCGACGACTCCAAGCAGCTCAACCGTCAATACCAATTGCATTGCTGCTTTCATGAGCATGTACATCGTACCATCAGCATCTGGGCTCTACTTGGAAAATGTCTGGCTTTGGACAGCAGACCATGATATCGACGACCCAAACAATACCCAGGTCACAATCTATACTGGCCGTGGTCTGTATTGTGCTTCAACAAAAGGAACGATTTGGATGGTGGGAACAGCTGTCGAGCATCATGATCTCTACCAATATCAATTCGCAAATACGAAGGAAGTATTCGCAGGACTAATCCAAACGGAAACTGCTTATTGGCAACCCAATCCCAAAGCTGGCGTGGTAACTCCTGTCGTAGCCGGTTGGAATGATCCCGATTTTTCGACCAGTTGTCATGGAGTGAATGGAACTTTTGCAGCGTGTGCTATGGGTTGGGGAATGCGAGTCGTTGGATCCGAAGATATACTGATCTATGGAGCTGGTCTTTATAGCTTTTTCAACAATTACAACGTTTGTAAGTTGTTAATTTTGATCCATTTCCATTCTGTTCATGGCTGACAATTCCAATAGCGTGTTCCAATCCCGTCACACCGCCTGGAGGTAATGGTGCAGCTTGTCAAACGAGAATCTTCAGTATTGAAGGAACGACTAGCAAGAACATCAACATGTATGACTTGAACACGATTGGAAGTATCTCTATGATTACCAGAGATGGCAACAGCCTTGCTCTTTATCTTGATAACGTTAATGCGTATCAAGATACAATCGCCTTGTTTAAGAGCGGCTGATGCGGGAACCTTCTCAAGAGATGAGATGTGTCATTGATTATGTTTGGAAGTCTATCATGAGATATGTACTGTTATCAATATCCTGATGAATTGTCCCCAATCATTTTACTTTTGGTTCTGCAAAGATCCTTGCTGGCCAATTGTCTGTCCATAGTTTCCTGACCATGTATTGTCTTCATCTTTCAACAATATCACACAATCATCCATAATTGCAATATTCAGGACCTTGTCAGAGCCGTTCGGTGATCAACCAGTCTAGGGAGATTTGGAAAGCATCCCGTCTTTCCATACATGAGTGATGTTGTCAGGCTCAGACAACAAGTCAATATTCTCCAAAGGATTCTCAGACAGCGCAATCATATCAGCATCATAACCCTCCTTCAACTGTCCCGACTTGGGTGCCATATGTGGCCCCAAAGTCTCTGGACTAATCGCCGTACAAGCTTCAATAGCTTGCAGCGGCGTCATCCCCGCTTTCACAGCATAGAAAATCTCTTTCCCGTTCGCGCCGTGCGAGTTGTAATTCCCAGGCGTACTCGACGCTTGATCCGTCCCTAGAGCAATCTTGACTCCGTTCTTGATGGCCAATCTATAAGCGTGTCTGGCATGCACAGCTGTCTCGAGTATCTTCTTGCGATTGATCGGTGGCATATCATCTGCGTTCCTAGCTCCCCCTTCAACGACACTAGCTGTCGGACAATAAATGATGTCTTTTTCTAGCATGAGCTTGATGCATTCCTCATCCATATAACTTCCATGCTCGAAAGTCTTCACTCCCGCGTTTATCGCAGCCAGAATCCCTTCCTTCCCATGACAATGCGCTGCCACTACTCTCTTTGCCCGCGCCGCCTCGTCAACCATAGCTTTCAACTCCTCGGGCGAGAATTGCGTGTCTTGCGGACTATCAAGAAGACTAAATACTCCACCCGTAGCACAGACTTTGATACATTTCGCACCTCGTCTAATCATCAATCTCACAGTCCTAATACAATCCGGCACCCCATCACAAACAGCAAACGGTAATCCATGCGCACAAGCATCGAGCACCGTTCCTATCGGCAAGTTATGTATATCCCCATGCCCAGCCGTCATCGAAATCGGCGCAATCGCCGAATAGATATGCGGTCCAACAATACTCCCATCCTCAACAGCAGGCGAGATCTCACCCGCATACCCGCCCAGTTCGCGCACGGAAGTGAAGCCAGCGAATAAAGTGTTCTTTAAATCTCGGACGGTGCGAGCACCAGCGAGTGCAGCGGGCCCGAGCAGTGAGTCATAGCCGGCGGTCGAGGATACGACGCCGAAATAGTGCGTGTGTACGTCCCAGAGGCCGGGCAGCAGGATGGGGACGTGGATTGTGGGGATGGAGACGTATTTTGGGGGGAGGGAGGCGGTGGGTCCTACCCAGGTTATGGTTTTTTCGTGGATTATGAGGATGGCGTTTTTGATGGGGGAGCCGCGGCCGGGGATGAGGAGGGAGGCTTGGATGCCGTGGACTTTGGGGGTGGTGGTTTGTTGGTGGGGTTCTGGTTGGAGTTGGAGGGTGGGAGGGACCATGCCGATTGCTAGTCTTTGGGGAAGTGCTTGTACTGGGGAGTCCATGATGGGATTTGAGAAGGCTAATTGGGAGCAGAGTCTTGACTATTCAGTGTATCTGAAAGGAAGTTGTTGCAAAAGGTAGGGGAGGGTTTTGGATGTAGATCAAGATGACTGTCACGTGGTGACCCCACCTGCCTAATGTGGATCATCCATGTCTCCTACTATCCACTCGGCATCCTCCTCATGCTCTTCGATCTTGTTCTAGTAATACCCGTCTTGGGATGGTCGCCTTTTCCCTTCATAGTAAGCCCAATAATTAGTCTTATTTTAGCGTCGAAGATTACTGTTTACCCCTCTCCTCCATCAGTCTTTTTTCGACGCGAAACAAATGAACAATTCGCTCTTGATCTTTTTTCTCAGTAAAGTATATATATAGCTAAAGTTTTAATCATGGAGCAAGGAAAAAAGTTCTTGGTGACTATACTCGATAAGATCGCTTCCAAGGAACCGGACAAGACATGGGTTTCTATGCCACGAGACAATCAAGATTTGAGCTAAAGCTTCACGGGTATATTATTCAAACAGTTTAGCAACGCAATAAACCATACATTAGAGTGGTTAGTCTTGGTTTTTAGTAAAGCGGCCTCTAATTTCGAAGTAATTGCATATAAAGGACCATCGGACGCCCGCTTAGCCGTTCTTGCGGTAGCTGTAGCAAAAGTCTGACGGAAGGTAAGTACTGCTTTTGAGAGAATTGCGTATCAAAGGCTTAAATATTATGCAAATATTATTTCCGTTTCTATGTGCGCTAGCAAAAGTAAAAGGACATCTAATCGACTAAATTTGCGTGTCATCGGAGTTCTCGAATTTTCAGCCGATTCAAATTTCAACCTCGTAAGGATGCCTCCATTTTGGGATTAGCTTTCGATCCTTGTCCGTGCGGGACCTTCTCTCTCTCTGTCTCTCTTTTTTGCAAAATTCTAGGCTGCGAATCCATCATGAATATGCTGGCAATGCAACTGGTCATCAGAATTCTATGTCTAATCTTCTCTATTTCCTCGGAAGAGTAGAGATGTGAAGTAAAATAGATTAGTGGAAAAACGAACTTCAGATTGAAATGATATGTTGTTGCAAGCAGAATATAAGAAGAAAAGCGGTTCTCCACTCTATTTCGAGAGTCCTTTCACTTCATTCCGCACTCACGGCTGATACCCAG
The DNA here is from genome assembly GCF_001500285.1 of Mollisia scopiformis. Taxonomy (NCBI): domain Eukaryota; kingdom Fungi; phylum Ascomycota; class Leotiomycetes; order Helotiales; family Mollisiaceae; genus Mollisia; species Mollisia scopiformis. The sequence continues at coordinate 756,769 of NW_017263598.1, forward strand.
GGCAATAAGTGTTGAAATTTCCCAATTGCCCTCAAGACCAGAGTGCATGGATGAGTAGACCGGCACAGATCAGGTCTCAGGTCTCGGGCCTCACTTTAAACAACCTATAAGATCTGACATGCAAGAAAGAAAGAAAGAAAGAAAGAGATGGCAGGTAGAAGGTTTAATCGTCTCATCGGCCGCAACACGAATCCTATTTTAGTAGGCTAGCCAGCACAATGCCCGACCAAATTCGCAAGCTGGAGGTAGCTTTACTTGTCATGGAAAGGCAATTCGTTACGTATTTAACGTTCTGAAGTGAAGACTAGCAGAGTCAAATTCGTTGCACATCTACGTCTAGGTGGTGAATGCCGGCAGAAATACTGGACAGGCAGAAAACGCTTCACCACCAATGTAGATGTACAACGAAGTACTCAGCTCTCAATTACAAAGATTCTGCCAGTCCTCACCACTTACACGTAAATATGCGACGAACTTCCTCTACACTACCGTCCTTGGTTTCTGCCATCGTTCAGCACCTTTGTAGACATGCAACGAAACCAAATTCTGCCAGTTTCACCACCTTCATTGCAGAGACGCAACGAAAAGTTCTCTCATGCTCTCATTCGCCGGCAAAATTGGCCAATCCTTACCACTTAAATGTAGATGTGCAACGAAAAGCTTTCAACAACACAATCCCAGCTAGGATTCTGCCAGATCAGTGATCACCTGATTAAACGTAGACACGCAACGAAACACCTGGGCAAGATAGTAGACAAACAGAAAGAGAAGGCAGAAGCAGGTAATCCCGTGGCATTGACAAAATCCTTCAGACAACGAATGTGTTAATCTGTCTCGACATCCACGTGTTTATAGAAGCCTCAGCTACCCTATGCCAACACACCCAAGATTTGAGACTTGACTGGGATCTGATTGAAGTCAAATTAAATAATTTGCTGCATAATTCATCATTTTAAAGCTGCATTTCGGGCAGCGTCCCACATGTATCTCTGAGTGGAAAACTGGCTGACTCCCGCATCACGCGATGTTGCATGATGCAAACCGGCAAGCATGAGAGCTCTTTCAGCACGAGCAAGCAAAGGAGCTGTTTCAGTACTTAACTGGGAGCTACTCTTTGGACCGGTGGTTCCTCCTCACCATCCTTTTTATCATAGGAATCGTCTGCTTTTGAAACTAAGAGCGTGACAGCTTAACCTCTCTGGCCAGACCCACCCTGATAGTTGAGTGATTGTCTGACAGGTTTCACTCCAGTCGGGCTGTTTTGACCCAATGCTAGGCTTCGGCTACATATGTGAAATGATAGACGAGAGCAAAAGTCACATCTTCGGTATGGAATGAAAAAAGATGGTGTCTTGGCTGTGCCTACCTCAATCAGGCGATACTGAGTAGTTCCCTTTGAGGAAAGTAAAACGATCGTGAATATACAAGGTGGTGTGTAGTTTGAGCCACCTGAGTCTGGTTAAAGAGGCTATCGTCATAGAGCCCATCTCTCCTTTTCCTCATTCCCACTAACAGGTAGAGAAGGTTGTTGGATCAAGATGAATGTCACGTGGTGACCACACCTGCCTAATGTGGATCATCCATATCTCCTGATATCCTGTCGGCATCCTCCTCGTACTCTTCGACTTTGCTCTCGAAGTACTTGTCCTGCAACGGCACCAAAATGAGGTGCTGATGTTTGGCGAACAGTTTTTGAGTCAAGTTGACTTTGCCTAGAGGAGTCTGCCGAATTGTCGCTTCATACCTCGCAAGAAATGAGATTATATTCATCTACTGCGAAGACGACATTAAGGAGGTGTTTGTCGAGTTGGCGACTTATGCCATTTATATTCATAAACGAATACCAATCCCTTCACATCAAGTTAGCAAAGTCCCAAAAACAAGACACGGAGCACGTGCTAAGAAGATAGCAATCCAAAGCAGGAAAGACAAGATAATCTGAAGCTCTTGCGAAATGACACTATCATCATCATCGGGATCCCAAAGAACTTTCTGCGTTGATTCCATTGTCCGGTATGATGGCGGTGTCGAGACTGGAGCTTGAAAGTACTGCGGATCGTGAAGGAAAGGATCCTAGGTCATGTCAGTCTTTGAGACAGATCTCATTTCTTCTAGTAGTACGAACATTATACTCTGGGAAGGGCTCGGTGCTGCGAACGTCGTCTCCGATGGCGGAAAGATCGCTGATGAATGAACGGATACTGCGTGTAGGCATTGTGTGGATGATGGTGGTCGAGTGACAGGATGGCAGGAGAGAAGGTGGAGAGATGACAGTTGGAAGAATTTGTTCTTCAGAGGAAAGAAAGATGCTGAGATGTCTCTGTTTGTGATTATCACAATCACATTTCTTATTGATGGCTTGGCGGAGAGGTGGTTGGGCGTGGGTTAGTAAATGTGGCGTTGTTGAGACAATGACGCGAGACCGGGAGGCGTTCTGTCATTGAGATTGCTTTTGCATATGAGACAGCGAGGTAATTTGCGGTCGGTGATCTTTGAATGATTACACCAAACAACTAGAATATTATATGTTGATAATCCAATTGAGTGTACTTGATCGCAAATAATTGCTAAGCAACATTACTATTGTCATACCTCGAGCGCAACAGTTCATTTACAATCTCGAACAACATGAGTCTAGGTCCTAGAAATCCCACATGTGAAGAGCTAATGTATGTCCGTGCTGGTCTGAGACAGCCGCTCGCGTGCCGTTTCCCAGTTGCTGCAATGCAGCTGAAACCCCTCGGTGCTGTTCACGGGGAGATAGAGAGTTGGAGACCATCGAGATTGTAGAATGGAGGTCTTCAAATATCGGCCGAGATATGTTTCATACTTTGATGGTACAGACAATGTCCGACACTTCCACCTTTCTTTTCACTTTTAAAATGATTGGTTGAAAAGGTTGAAGTTGTGAATCCATTGTATCAAAGACTACTTCATGACATTCAGTGCTAATAGAGCTTTACCAAAGTGTTCCATTGATCTGAATTGACATATTCTGCTCAATTTGGATGAATAATCGCCGATTCTGTGCTTTGGATAATACGAAAGAGTCAAGCGATTTTTCGCTTAATCCTCATCAGCTGACCGTAGCTCCTGAGAGTATTGTCGTGAGGAGAAGAAAGAGTGGATATTTTCTCCGGACAAAGCAAAGATTGAATTGAGCCAGGAGAAGGCGCTGTCAGATAACGCCTTGCAAATGAATTGTTCGCGGGGAAATCTTGGCTATTGGTTTGCGAAACTCATGCACTGGAAGGGATGGCTTCTACCCTCAGTCTGGATCTCGAAAGCCGGATCATGCTATGGAGGAACAAATATCAGAGAGCGTTAGAAGCTTGGCACTTGGGCCATATTAAGAATCCAGCTCGGTCAAACTCCAGCAAGACTCGACAGGAAATTCCCCAAATGCTTGTTCTAACGTCACTTCTTCTACTTCTATCTATGGTGGTGGAAGTACGGTGTCTAAGCAATGGCTTGGCGATCACCCAAGCAAGCAGGGTTTCAATGACCAGCCTTGAATGGGACACTTCCCAACAAATGTTGTTGCCTACCTTCATTGACTCGTCCCTGACTAGGACGCTGATCTGTTTACAGTGGGTTGGGATAGTTGGAAAATGTTTGGCGAGTTCATCAACGAGGCACTTGTCAAGGAACCTATGGACACCATGGAGCGATATGGCCTACGTGATGCTGGCTTTGTGTATATAAATCTCGACGATGGTTAGCAGCATTAACGTTCCAATCGAAGCGCCAATCCCCTCGAAGCAGATCCTGTCAAGTTTCCCAGTGGCATAAACGCACTTGCTGACTATGCACACCGCCGAGGCTTCAAGCTCGGCGTGTATGGTTCTCCAGGACAAACAAGTTGTTCGGGCTTCATTGGAAGCGAGGGGAAAGAGAATGAAGATGCAGCATTGTATGCTTCTTGGGGAGTTGATCATTTGAAGTATAATAGTTGTTGCTCGCATATGTATGCGACCAAAGACGAAGTGAAGAAGGTCATCCTTGACATGTCGACAGCTCTCATGAATCAGATCCATCCGATCGTGTACCACGCGTGCCACTGCGGTTGGCAAGACATCTAGGAATGGGCCGCTGCTGAACGCGCAAACCACTGGCGGATCGGACGAGATATCTCTGATAATTTTGTGTATCCTGGTCTGAGGGACGGATATTATTACGATGTCTTGGAAATGATAGATCGTGAAAACAATATTACCAAATATTCAAGGCCTGGTCATTGGAACGATTATGACATGCTGATTATGAATCTGACTGGGAAATGCACCCAGCTTGTTGGTACTGGGGCCAGCAATACCGAATACAGGATCATTTCAGTCTTTGGTCGGTGGTCGCAAGCCCTCTACTGATTGGCTCTGACGTGAGGTATATGGACAACTATACAATAGAGATACTCACTAATAAGGAGGTCATTGCCATTAATCGGGACTCGCTCGGAAATGCAGCTGAGAAGGTAGCGGACGCGGGAAATGGAACATTGCAATCGTACGCGAAGAACATGTCGGACGGCAGTATTGCAGTTGCGCTGATCAATCGTTGGACCGAGACGGCTGTGATGCCTCTCATCAAGGAGTTGGAGCTTTCTTGGCCAAACTATAGATTGCGAAATCTGTGGCGGCACAAGGAGCTCGGGCCGCTGAACATATTGGGTGCAGTTGATGAGCCATGAGACGAAAGTATATCAGATGTGGCAGGTGAAGTAGCATATTAGAGGTGGAAGAGCAGGCCAACTGTGGCCAAGTTCAAATGGATTCGTAAGAAATATAAGGTTTTCCCAAGTAAAGACTCACTATTCTCTCACATTGAGCGACTGATCAATATCTACCTGATTCGGTTGGGAGCAATTTAAGGCAGCCTTCGCAGTACATACCACTCTGTGGTCCGGTAATGAGGAACAGAGTATCCTGACTTTGCACTCATGGGCTCGGTGTGCATTCTGATTGCAGAACCAATCGAGTTTGTTGGATTGAACTGCATCCTGTACTCGGTCTGCTAGCTCCAAGAGGGATAGTTCAGGCTTCGCTGAAGGCGAGGATGTCGAATGAATGAGGCCACGATGCAAGGCCTGGCCTCGAATAGGCAGCAGCGGGGCAACATTAGACAAACACAAGAGAGTAGAATACATACTTCTATCAAAAGTTGGTTATGCCAGCTTTCGAAAAGCATCCAGTCTGGCTTGTCTAATAAGAGGATGTCAACTTGACTCCCCCAAGAGCACAGTGAGAACGAAGTACAAAAACGAAGCTAGAAGGAACTGTTCAAAATTCCTACTTAATTACTAGCCAAGATATAAGGTTAAACACATTTTCAATGTCTAAGAGTCCCATCAGATTTCGGACATTTTCTTGTGGAACTTCCATCCGCGGTCTCTCCTGCGAAGCAGATGGTGTGCCAACTCATCGACACTGACTCATCTGCTGCAAGTTGGTGGTACCAACTTAATGGGCTGAGAGACATCGTTGCTTGTCAGCGAATTGTCTGTGAGTGAAACTCGTTTTCCGCGGCAGAATTCAATGCGAGGGACTGGGCTCCACTTTAAAAGGGAGCCGCGACCCAATGAAATCTTGGCAGTAGCCGCACCTCTCGAAGCTATCGCGATCTTTCATGCGCGACCTCCAAATCCTCTGACCCAACATTAGGCCTTCACTTGGTCACGCAACACACTCAGCGCTCATGTCTCACAAAGATGCCTTCTGCGCGCATTCAAAAGCGTGCTGCTTCTCAGCGAAAGCTGAACGGCGTAGGACAAGCTGATCCAGGTGAGAGACAGTCCACTTCATGGATGATTGAGGACATTGCTAATGCTGATTTCAGCTCCGCAGAGGCGAAGCCCACGGTTACGATCGAAAGTCAACGCTCCCTCTGTAGCTCGGGGTCTCGATAGGCTTCAATACCCCCAATACCCGCTGTCTGCGGAAGGACGACCGGCAAGACTCGAGGCTGTCGGAGCTGTTGATGCCAGGTCAAGACCACGAATCCCAGTCCCGAATACCTCTGCAGCTACACCAGTCTCATCGCCAGAAGCTCTGCAAGGTCTGTTATCCTTTGAAGTGTCCGAAGAGTGAAATGTTAACACCCACTTAGGCTCCAATTCCCGCCGAATTGACAGCAGGCAGACTCGGAAACGCAAACTCAAAGCTCATCAGGAGAACAGCCCGGAAAAGCCTATTAAGAAAGCTCGTCTTACTGAGAGAAACTTAAGGGCACTGGAGAAAATGGCTCGTACCGGAAAGTCCGGAAAGTCTTCACGGCAGTCAACCTCAACGACCACTACCGACAAGGACTTTGGGCCTCGATTGATGAAAAATGGTGTAGTTTTCGATGACCTCGATGTACAACCTCCTGACGACGTCGAGACATTGAAGGATTTATTAGATTGAGCTCGCGAGTCCGAACCACCCGACGAATCCGTTTATCGACGATACCTTGTGAGAACAAAAGGACCGCGTAACGAGATGACTCTTCAGAGCTCGGCTTTCCCACTAATTTCGAAACAACACTCCACTGAGGTTGAATTGTCGGGTTATGGAATGAACTTCAATTATGCCTGGTCTGAGGTTGATAATGATATCAGCACTGGCCTCTCCGATGCCAAACCAGACATAATTGAGTCCTACCGGAAAACCGACTACCCTTGGGCAGCGATTGATGCCCTCTCTGAGGCACTTGCTCCCACTTCGTACAACATTGGCATGCCAGCTTTTGCTGTTGAGGCAAAGGGCTCTGACGGGAGTATCGAGGTAGCTCAAGTCCAGTGTGCGTACGATGGAGCCCTCATGGCCAATGCCGCAATGGCATCGCACCTTTACATGGGCAAGTACGACAAGGAATTCTACGGTCAAACGAAAGCCGTCACAGTTGCTTTCAGTGCTCAGAATCTCAAAATCTACGGCCATCATGTGCTTCATAACGAATCTGAGGACAGAGATGCAGAGGTTGAGTTCATCAATTCCAACTCAGCAGCGATACTCCTCGCGAGTCTTTCGAAGACTTTCAGCGCGCATACAAGCGTACAAGGAATGCACAGGACATCGGCTATCGGCTTGCAACTGAAACAAAAGATGCACTGTGGGCCTTTGTAAAAACTTCGAAGCAAAAGCCATCAGGAAAGGTTTTGATCTCTCCACCACAGACTTCAGCAGATGTTCCACTTCTTCATGAGGATTCAAGTGCCCTTGAGGCAGAACCCCCTGTCCAAGACCATGAAGATGCCCGCGGCCCCTCAAGGAGTCGTCGACCACGAGCAAGTGCCGCTGTCGCTTCAAATGGCCCTAAGCAGGTTGGCAGCAAACCGAAGTCTCGCAGGGCCCAAAGGAGATAAGTCAAGCCTCGATTAGTGGCATTCTTGCCGCTTCATCCGACAATGTCCACCAAGGCAACACTATTATCGTGCTTTTTTCAGTTTCAAGATATTTCTACAGGTCATGATGTGTGATTTCTGGTATCAAAGAGTTATAGTCACGAGTCTCATTGTCGACGATCCCTTTTTGTTGAGAGATTTGGCACTCTATTATTTTGCTATATATGATGTAGTCTTCTTAGTACACTCGATGTTGCGAACCTGCTACAGCAAAGCATAATCTGTGCATCATACCTATGATCTACATGTGGTACAGAACTTCAGTTTACCGCCTTCGTGAAAGTCTCACCTCTGAGCCAATATCTCTTGTCCCGTTTTGGCCATATGCGATGAAGTGCTGCAGAAGGAGCTCGTCATGGAACTTGCCAAAGCATAAAAATGAACACGACGCAATGAGGCTGAGAGGAGGGAGGTTGTCTCAAGATTGCTAGATCCTATGATGTATTTGTGGGCTAACTGGACTCGCGCTTCTACAGAACCTTTGAAGAGGAGGGTGTGAATGCCGTTCGCTACTCCTTGAGACGATCAAGTTTCGTGGCTAACTTTTGTTTTCTCCAAATGGATCCTATCGCCGCGTTTGACTTTGTGATCTGCTTCATGGTTGTTTGCATTTCGCAACGGATTTCCGGCTTGGAAGATCTTCACTAGGGCCATAGACCATATGGTTTCGATTGCATGTTTGAGGATCTACAAAACGGTCAATCGGCACCCCTTGCCCCCTATCTACCCCTCATTCTCGGTAGCGAACTGTTTATCTGATTCCCGAATCTGACTGCGCTGACCTTATTGGTATGAGACTCGATACGCCGCGCCATCTCGAACAAGACTTCTGACACAAAGCTTGGTCTAGGTTGCGGGATTTGCTCAGGGATCTAAGCCATTCGCTTGTTGGTGTGAAACTAATCGTGCGGCTGATATAACCTCATAACTTAAGAAAATGTCCGTGCACCAATGATCGCTTTGATCGCTGCTCTGATCGATAATTCTCCTGGTGAGGACCCCCTCGTTTTATTTTCCCCGATATACTCCCTCTTGCAATCGAAACCGAGGTGTCGGCTGGACTTCTGCCCAGACCTTGACGTATTGCTTGTTTGTGCTTGGAAAAGCTTGTTTGGTGTTTCCGATTCCAAACAAGACCTTCTTTACGAGCTCCTTCGGGCGCCAACTCTGTAGAAACTAAGAGGCGCAGTCGATATCGCGAGAATCTGAGGACAAATTCGTCTCACGCCAAGCTTCATCCAATGAATCGAAACAACCACCTGAATTTGACAGTCCATTTTCTTGCCTGGACAGCAGCCTCACGACAGATACAGCAGTCTTTACCGTGACATCGTCGTGGCCACGCGCCAAGATACGAAACCAGGAGACTGTCTGAGTGCCAAGTCTGCCAAAGGTCTGGGCATCCCATAGTGTAGATGAACTGACTGAGTGGTGTTTGGCCTCAAGTATATAAGATGCCAAGCTTCCAGCAGGAATCAGATATCCTCACTCATCATCAAGAAGCAAGCCTTCAGTCTACAGTTCTCTACTTCACTTGGATTTTTCTGCATTCCCTTCACTTTTCTGTACAGGATACAGCTTTTATAATTATTCACATACATACATCTCTACTCATCCAATTCCCACAATTTTCAAAATGTTCGCCAAGATCTTTCTTGTAGCTCTCGCAGCTTCTCCACTCGTTGCAGCCCACGGCAAAGTCTCAGTCGTTGTACGTATTTCCACTATTCCTTTTGGCAACAAATCTGACATGTACAGACTGGTGATGCTGGCGGAAATACCACTGCCCTTGGAATTCAAGGTGGTGTCGTGCCTGGCGCTGGTCAAAACGACAAGACCGAAGTCGATACCACAATCTTCAACCAGCTCGACGCAGCATCAGACGGTCTTGGCAGAACAGAAGGACAGGGAAAGAACACTCTGGACGGCATGACTGATGTTGTTGCCCAATCCGGCTCAACCTTACCTCAAGTCAGCTCTTCCGGCGGCAGCCTTTCTGGAACATTGCACATCGTTACCACTGATGGTGCTGGCCCTTATACTGGTATGTGAAGCTTACACATCGCAAAAATCAAAGTACTGACACTGCATAGCTATCGTCGATCCTACCGGAACAGGCTCTTTCGCTTCTGGCACAGAGGCAGAGGTGACTCAGCAAGTCCCAGGTACCTTTGGAGAAATCTTGCCAAATGGTAATACTCTTCGCTTGAGAATGCTTGCCAAGATGGGACTTGCAAAACGTGCACAAAATGTGAACAAGGACTATGTTCGTATCTCCAGCCATCAAACTCAGACTGAACAGCAGCTGATTATTCGTCATTAGCCCTTCTCCGTTGCCATCCCAGCCGGAACCACCTGCACTGGCACAGTCGGTGGTCAATCAGGTGTCTGCTTGGTCAAGATGGCCAATCCAAACCCTGCTGGTCCATTCGGAGGCGTCTTTGCTATGCAGGTCGCTTCTGGTGCAGGTAACTCCACCTCGACAACCAGCGCCAAGACTGCCAAGATGTTGAAGGCCTAGATGGAGATGCAGGGAGCAAAAGGGTCAAGAGAGAAGAATTGGCATTCTTGATGAGAGCCTGGGTGGGATCGCTTGTATATTTTGTGTTGATATTGATGATTTCTATGATTTTACGTTAGATAAATATGTAAACATTCCTTATATTCTGTTCATGCCTTTCTTGTTGTGAGCAACCTATCCGAGGATTTTCACCCCCACTTTCGCCCCTGACTTTAGCGAGTCCCGAAAACTCCCACTGCCATTGTCCCAAACATTAACGGGACTCTAGACCAATAATCGGCATTTCATAGGGCTACAAGCTCAGCTATATCAACAGTCTAGATTCCGCCTTGAATTTCTTTTTATGTGCACTTAATTTACTCTTGACGTGAAGCTTCATCCCAACAATCTGCCAACTCATCGGAATCCCGAAAACCCTGCATCGTATCCCGACAATCACGCCAATCTCGCCAAGATATCGATGGAGCCTCCACGATAAGAACAATCACAGAACTTAGAACCCATCGGGACTCGATAAAAAGCGTCGGGAACTGACAGCCGATATGCTTATCAGCCCCTTCACGATCAGCACGAGTCAAGCTGGTCCCCACGGGGAATTCTCCTATTTGAGCTCCTCGGTATCCAGAAAGGCCCAGACCGATAGGCTGATATGGCCGTGATGGGATCCAATCACGAGAGGTGTGAGGATAAGAAGCCTTTCCTGGGATCGGTGGGTACCAGCTGTTTGGGAACTATATAGCAAGAGTGGGCTCGCATGTCTACAAATGTAGGCTTCCTCGATTGTCAGTTTTTGCAGAGTACAGGATTCTTGCGAGTATGGATCGTGTTCGTAGACGCGTGGTGAGCTTCCCGGCTACTGTTAAGGGTGTGCCGGCTGCTATTGTCGAGGCGGTGCGTATGAAAGAGACGGATGGGGATCTTGTGAATCGGTTTGGGACTCATCGGTGGTCGAATGAGGATTTGGATCCTGTTAGGTGAGTTTGCCCTTTAATTATGCCAGTTTATCTTTGACTAACTTGTACATAGACCAGAGCGACGAAATTGGACGTAAGTCTCCATTACTCCGAAGTATCTTGTCTTGATTCTGACGAGATTTTAGAGCATGGAACTTTTTCTCTTATTGGATTGGTGAAAGTTGGGGTATGTCTACCTACCTCACTCTACTCTTGAGATGTGATTCTGATATCTTTCGTCTAGGTGCATCAACATGGAGTGTAGGCTCTTCCATGGTTGCAGGCGGTCTCGTTTGGTACGATGCTATGATCGCAATCATCGTCGGCCTTCTCATCGGTAGTTTGTTGGCTGTGTGGAACGGTCGAGGTGGAAGTGTCTACCATATTGGTGTATGTGAACCCAGACTTGCAATTGAAGTTGATGACTGGGCACTGACAAAAGGTACAGTTTCCTTGTTTGGATCAGAGCAACCTTCGGTCCTTGGGGTGGACTTATCCCTGTTGGCATTCGTTGCGTTTTGGATATGGTGTGGTTTGGGATTCAAACCTACTTCGGTGCTTTGTTCCTTGATATTGTATTCCAGTGTGTCTTTGGGTAAGCTCTGTCTGCCTCATACTGTAGTATTCGAGCATAGTCTAACATACTTCAGACATTCTTGGACCAACCTCCACAACTCACTGCCTGAATCCTCTGGGACTACCACGAGATTTGTATGTCCCTCTTGTTTTCGCAGATATGAATAACACTAACTCTCATAGATGGTTGCATACTTCCTGTACTGGTGCTTTCAATTCGGCTCCTGCTTCTTCCGCCCAGATCAACTCCGCTGGCTCATCACATTCAAAGCTTGCACAATCCCATTCGCCTGCCTCGGACTCTTCATCTGGTCCCTCGTCCGATCAGGTGGACCCGGCTCCTTCAAAGCGCTCGCTGTAACTACAGCTGAAGGCTCCAACAAACAAGCACTTCTGGCTTGGGGAATCGTTGGTGCTATCAACAATGCTATCAATGGAGAATTTGGCCCTTTGATTGCTTCTGAGCGTATGTCCTCTACCTCCATCATCATATTGGGGAATTGTGCTGACGGTCGCCAATAGCTGATATTACTCGTTATTCGAGAAGACCAAGAGATCAGATTCTCGGTCAACTCCTTGCCGCTCCTTGGTCTGCGAGTTTCACTGCTATAATGGGCATCATTGCCGCTTCCTGCACGGGCAAGATTTGGGGAACTGCTATCTGGAATCCTGCTGGTATTCTTGACGCTATTTTTGCCGAGAACAACGATCCCAAGACCAAATTCGCTGTCTTCTTAGGTAAATATTTTGCACCGTTATTCATGACCAGCAGCTAAACAATTTCAGTTGCCGTCACATTCATGGTTGGCCAAGTCGGAACCAACTTCATCGCCAACCTCATCCCATTCGGCGTCGACTTATCCGCTCTAGCACCTCGCTACATCAACATCGTCCGCGGCCAAATCATCTGCTGCATCATCGGCGGCTGGTGCATGGTTCCCTGGAAAGTCCTCGTCTCTGGCGCCGTCTTCCTGTCTTGCATCACTGGCATGGGTATCTTCATGGGTTGTCTGGTCGGCATCATGCTCGCGGACTACTTTTTTATCCGTCGAGGCAACTATTTTATCGAAGATCTCTATACGTCTGATCCTCAAGGCCGGTACTGGTATTTCCACGGATGGCATTGGAGAGCGTATGTCGCTTATGTTTGTGGTATCTTTATGCCATTCCCAGGGTTCTTGGGGACCCTGGGAGTCAAGAGTATGGCGGCCAAGCTGGGGCCCGCGATGCATTTGTATGATATTGGGTACCTGGTTAGCACGTTTACGGCGATGGCGGTGTATACGCTGCTTTGCAAGATCAGTCCTCCAGATAATGTTGCAGAGGCGAGGGCGATGCCGTTCGAGGCTATGGGCAAGAAGGAAGTTCTGCATGGGTTGAATGGGAGAAATAGTGAAGATGTTGAGAATGTTGTTGTTTCTGAAGACAAGAAGATGTAATGGAGGAGAAATTAAATATATAATAGAAACAACGAATGTGAATTAGATTATTTGCTTTTTCAATCTTTAAAACTTTAGATCACTTAGATTAAAACAATAATTATAAACACGCCTTAATAATGATGAATTTGAAGTTTACAAAGAAAATTTCTTTATTATATTATGTAAAGTATTTATTAAAACTTCAAAGGAGACCTAGAAATAAAAAGCAGAATAGCTAACAACAAATTTCTTCGACTTGTTAGTCCAGGCGTCGTTCATAACGTCTATATGAAGCACCCGCGACTGCCACGACAAAGAACTCACTTCTACGGCCAAAGCGATGCTTAGGGCAAACCTTCCGCTTAAGAACTCGTTACCTAGCTCATCCTACACCTAGATCAAATGTGCATGAAAAATTACTAAATAGGCCGTGATTACCCATATCGCATCCGCCAGCTTGATTAATTGCTAGATCTTTGAGATTGAGAAAGACAAACACAAGAAGCTTCTTATCTAAAAAGCTAAGTACTCGAGCAAGCGTTTCAGTGGCTGGGACTTGATCACAGATCATGGTTGCAGAGGGTTTGATGTAACCAAAGAGTACTCTAATGTATGTGATTTAGGCAAACGGAAATTGTGAATTGAGGGATTAGACGGAGACTTATTCACGTACTTCGTACTTTCCTTAGACCTTGGTTTGTTATGTGATCTCGGTGGCCAACAGTGTGGAGAAGCAGTAACCGAGACGAAAAAAAATTGACAAAAGCCAAAACATCAGCAGGAGGTATTGAACCACACTGTTTATAATTAATATTTGGAATCTCAACTCATGGAAGAAGTTTACATACCCCGATTCGAACGGATAACCTTTCGCTCTGGAGGCGAACGCGCTACCGTTGCGCCAGCGGTCCTTGCTGAAACGGTTTCTTTAATTTTGATTTATTCAAATTTATCAATGTGTTAACCAAATTGCAACAGTTTTACCGAAGCCGTCCGTCACGTGTGGAGTTTTGCGGGCCGTCGGCTAGCAATCCATCCAAATTGTCCTTGAATTCGTTTTTATTCCAATAGCACACCTATCAATGAAGGGCTCAACTTGGTTCCTGTTCCAGCTTCCGCAATCAACTGTACTTTGAGTGGAATGAATATTATTGTTGTTCTGCGTTTCTGAAGGCCATCTGTTTCAAAACATCTTCTACTAGAAACGAGAAACCATTTCCAATCAACCCTGAATCTCAATCTCAGGGACAGAGCGAGTCTCATCAGCCTCAGCAAAAACATTCTCAGCAGCAGGCCCAGCAACATCAACAATCTTAATAGCCGCAATATCTTCTTCCTCCAGCTGATACTTCGACAAACCTTTGGTGAAAAGCGGCGACTGCATCGCAGTCTCCCAATCGTGAACCAGCATCGAGTTATTATACGCAGCTAGAACGGCCTCCCTGCCTCTCGGCACGAGCGCTTCATCGTATTTCTTGACGGCAGCGATGAGCTCTTCAGGTGTGTGCTCTTTCATGGTTTGCAGGTGGATGAGGAAGTCTGCTGCATCAGCGATGGCGTTATTGACGCCTTGTCCACGATCTGAGACGGTTCTGGGTAAGTAAAAATCTTAAATGCGAGTGTGAACTGGACTCACGGAAAGTGATCGGATGTGCAGCATCGCCAGCTATGGTGACAAGACCGGCTCCATCCCATGCTTTGGGCGACCAGGTTGAGAGTCTGTTATGCCACACTTTTGTACCAAGAGGAATGCTCGTGAAGACTTCGTTCCATGGATAAGCATATTTCTTTCCGCGCATGTACATATCTTGCAGGATAGCGTCGTCGCCTTCGAGACCTGTCGGCTCGTCTGATCGCCATGATTGGATCAACATGAATGTCCATTCTGCAGGATCCTCGGATGAGGCATCATGGACTTGTGACTCATTAGCAGATGTGTGTCTAGGAATCATGAGAGAACATACCGCCCGTCCAGGTGAAGAGTGATTCTGGGTGGAGAGTAATTACGTGATTTCGGTTCAAGGCGCGGAGGGCGAGGGCGGCTTCTCTGCTAACCCTGGAAATTGTGATACTGGAGACGATTGGAGCTGGCAGCAGCGCTGCCTCTTTCGGACCTAGAAGGTATTCGCGAGTGAGCGAATGTGCACCTTCAGCACCGACTAGAAGATTGCCGCTTTCTTTTGTACCGTCTTCGAAGGTAATTGTTACGATATTGTTTGAGGTTTCAATATGCTGAAGTCGTTTACCCCACTATATTCCGTTAGACAAGTGTATATATAAACGAGGTAGTCATCTCGAAAATGGGAGACGTACCTTGATATCAAGACCATCCTGCAACATCGCGAGCCACTTTCTCCTCTGGACTCGCCAAGCGAAGGGAACCGGATTAGGGTTCAACAATTCTCCTGTCTGACCATTATAAATTGGCATACTATTGTTCTCATTGTTGTCATAACTCGGATCAGTTTGCACGGCCTTTATCAAAGGATGAAGATGCTCAGGTAGACAGCTTTTGAGCCCATTCTGCCCCCAGTGGATGCTAAAGTTCCAATCTCGAGGTCGTTGGTACAAGCTTGTGTCTCGCTCAAACACAGTGTAGGCAATTCCAACCTAGTTGTGTGAACAGCGGTCATGGCAGTGATGGCATTGCTTACTTTCTTCAGAGCATGGGCAAATAGTAGCCCCGCAGATCCTAGACAACTTAATCAGGGAGGTCATAGGGATATACAACATAGGTACTAACCAGTTCCTACTATCAACACCCGAAGTAGCGAGGATTGGGAGTCCATGTTGAAAGAGTAGTGTAGATAGAGAAGGATGTTGAAGTGCTTATCTGAAGGCGTAGTTCAAGACACAGAAGGAGCCTAGATTGCTCGATATGAGAGATAAAATGGGTGATTCAACGGAAGATAAATAGGAAATTCAAGAGCCCAAATACGTAGCCGACACCGGTGGTCGCCGCGTCCCAAAACTTTGAACTAAGAGACCTTGTGATTTGAAAGCAAAATCAGATGAGCGTATTTGCGGTAATTGTGGTATCCAGCATGGAGCAAAGTCGAATGTGCCATGAGCTCATATTCATGGGGGGATAATCTCTCCATCATAGAACCATTGGTTCTTGAGATATTGTATTTCAAAGCATTATACTCCTTAGGCGTCTACTCAGGCCAATATACGGCAGATAGGCTCTACACACTTTGGTATATGGCAGATAGCCTGTAAATTCCCCATTGGGAGCGAGACCGAACATGCTATGAGCTCATCTTCAAGCGGAACATTTTCTTTATTGTGGAATCATTTATTCCTAGAATTGTATTTCAAAGCATTAGACTCCTTAGGCGCCTACTTAGGTCAATGTACGACCGATAGCCTATACACAGTGGTGCATGTTGCAAGAAGGCTTTCGTTATCTGTACGAAAGTAGGGTTAAAGCAATCCGTAGCCTTTGGCAAGACCACCGGCAAGTCATCAATCACATTCGCAGCTGCTTCCTCTGTGCATGCTCCTGCAATTAACAAGTCGAGTTTATCGTGATGATCACGATCGGCAGCTCGGAACGGATTCTCTGCTACTTCAGGACGAATCCCGTTGGAGCCGGATAATTCTTGCAGCTTGTGACTGGACAAGCTTCAATGTGGCACAGTGAATACCAACGACTCACACATCAACCTACAAGAATTCACCATTTCTTTCACCAATCTCAAAGATAACCCCTCAGCTAGATTTATATATAAAGCGTCCTCGTATACGAGGAACAAACTCCATCACGACAATAACCCAGACGAGTGTGCTCACTATTGCCGGGTAACCATGGAGAACTTCTATAAAAACACCTCTTAGACCATCTCCCATGAGGATCACAGAACAACCAAAACCCTATACAAGTCTGTACAAGACGAGATAAGGGCGAGTGTTGACCGCAGAACAACTCTTGACCACAGAAAGCATATTGGCCGCAAGATAGAAAATGACCGCAACAAAACTTTTGGCCGTGCAAGGAAGTGTTGACAACAGAACGTAATTGTCAACAAGATAACATCATAACTGACAACAGAACATAAGCGTTAACATCAAAACAGAGCTTGAAAATGGGAGTTAGAATGACAACAAGAAACCCCTTTCATCCTAACTTGTTCATTTCATGTCCTAAGAATATCCCAGCCCATAAAGAAAATTTTCACTGGCGAAAGCTACCCCAAAACCTAGGACAACGAAAAGCTTGAAAACAGCAACAAACCATCAAAACAGAAACCAGATATTCAACCAACAAAAGTAATAAACATCAGAGCCTCAGATTGCAGGGTTATAATGTCGGGTTGAGAAAGCAGGATAACAGGAAGCCTTAGTAGCAAATGCAGATAAAGAGAGTAGTAGTAGTATGTTGCAAGAGAGCCCCGATCGAGATCCAAACCCTAAGGTACAACGCAAGGACAAGGACCTCAACCAAAAATCCGGGGTAACCCCCCTAACCCCGTAATACTCTCCCGCTACTAGCGCTACCCCTCCTCCACTCAGCTCCCTCAGCCAAGCCCTCCCAACATCATGTATGGTACCAAGCCTTCCGTCCCTTGGGAGTGTGGCAGCAAGTTTTAGAAGAGGGTGTGATGCCTGTAATCAAGAAATCGAGAAAGACGTGCAACATACCAGTCTACCGGGTCCCTCTTCTACCTTCTCTCCAATCACAAGAAACCTCAAATGGGAAGCCAGCAGAAAATGTGGGAAAATAGACAGTTTTCTCTACCCGACTTTCTCTGATGCATTATAAACCAAAAAATACAGTACTACTAACATCTCTTCCTCCTCCTGCTGACTGATCCCCCCTCCGTCCGGCAAGCGCAAACACCCTATCCTGCTATTCGGAAAGAAACGCCGCCAGCCCAGCCCAGCCAAATCCAGATCTGATCCTCTCGAGAGAAAATTTATGTGCAGAAGCGAAGAAAGTTTTGTAAAGGAAGAAGGTTTCCGTGATTGGCTGATGGGTATGCAGAACAAACGCCTGGGAATGTTGAAGAGAAGGTTGGTTGGTTGGTATTGGGGAATTGTTTGCTTCGTCTGGCCGTGAAATTTGAGTCCTGAGACCAAATCCGAACCTCAACCGTCCATCCATCCCTCGAAAGAAGAAGAAAATATGTACCATGTACCAGAAAAACAAAGAAGAGGCGCACACGTTAATCCGCAGCAAAGGAAACGCTCATTAGACCTCCAACGCCCCGACTCCCATGTGGTCCCCATATTCTCCATTCTCCTCCACTCCCACGCAGAAATCTCACATGATATTACACTTCGAGTCGTCCTTCCCCCCATTCGGCTTCACGCTCAACGCCACCCTCGCAGCCTCCGTAAACGCCTCATTGACGCCCCGATTCCGCATCGCCGAACACTCCAGATACCTCAGGGCGCCGATCCTCCGCGCGACCTCGAGCCCTTGATTATAGTTGATCATCTCCTTCTTTTCCCTCTGCTGGCCGCCTTCCTCTGCCGCGGCTTCGTCGTCGGCCGATTGCTCGCGGAGATCGCATTTCAGGGCCACCAGCACGAGTTTCACGCCTTGGCAGTTCTCGGCGATCTCCCCGACCCACTTGGATTCGACGTTCTCGAGCGAGTCTTTGCTGTCGACGCTGAAGCAGAGCATGATGGCGTGCGTGTCGTCGTAGGAGAGCGAGCGCAGACGGTCGAATTCTTCTTGGCCGGCCGTGTCCCAGAGCGAGAGTTCGATGTGTACATTATCGACGAAGATGTCTGAGACCTTGTGTGTTAGTGATTTTGCTGCTGCAGGTACCCGGATTTCGGGTCCTCATTGTAGAGGGTGGGAACGTACCGTGGACGTAGTTTTCGAATACGGTGGGTTCGTAGACGGTGGGGAAGTAGCTGGATTATCATCAGTACGGTCTCCTGATGCCATTGCGGGAGGTGGAATTACCCTCTTGTGAAAACGTTCAGTAAACTCGTCTTTCCACATGCTCCGTCTCCTCTGTTGCAATCTGTTAGCTTCATTTAGGACGTAGGGTTTGCTTGGATGGCATGCGCTGGGTAGATAAACTGGGGGTAAGACGTACAATAAGACCAGTTTCCGCTGCGTAGTTTTGCTTCCTCCAAGTCCACACGGCATCTTGACTGTATGTATCCTCGGATCGGTCTGCGGTGAGGTGTAGCAATGCGCCTGCAATGTACGGATGGGGCTTCAAGATCGAGTGTTCAACTGGTGAGGTAATCCGAAATAAGGAGGGATCGCAACAATTTGGAATTGGATTGGATCGAATCGTCTAATTTGCAGCCTCAGCAATGGCAGATAGCGAAGTCGAGGAAATGGTCGTCGGTAGGATTGCTTCGAGTGCAGAATAATAAAATTGAAGGAGAGTGTGGAATTGTCGATACAGTATGCCGTGCCGTACAGTAGTGAATGATGAAGAAGAGCAGCAGCAGCAGCAGCAGCGGAGCAGACCAGGTTGGGGCGCAAGCGTACAGGCGGGTGAGATCAGGATCTGGGCTTTCCGGCCTGCGGGATTGGGATGGGGCTGCACTGCACTGGATTGCTGGGCGTCGGTGCTGAAAACAAGCGTGGAAGCCAATAATGCTAATTACACTGCACCAGCCACATCTCGATACCAATAATTGCGTATAATTTGTAATTATACAAATCTAATCATCTACCTGTCCTCTTGCAGCTTAATCTCCGGAATACAGACAGATATCTTCTTCTCCCATAACAGTAAGGAGCCTCTTCTCTATCTCGCACTCCACCAGCTCGGATTCGGGTATCGCGTTACAAAACATGCCACACATCTACGCCACAATCGATACCTCCTTCTAATCAATACGAGTTGATGGGTCCTATTTATACTGCATATTTATGCATATGCACGCTCTCAATAAATTGTTCCATTGTGGCTTGACGCATGATTACGCGGATGATCTTCAATCGGCCTCGCATGGGGCTCCTTCTCTATCCAGGTTAGCGGGCCGAAACTGGGTGGGGAAGGTCCGAGGACCGTCAGTATTGACTTTTTGATTTCTCCGCGACGTTTTTGGGCTTCGAGGCCGTGCATAAATTGGAACGAGGTCAAAGCTGGCCGGTGGTGAGGTAAAAGGTTGTATTGGGGTTGCTTGAGGAGCCCGATAAAATTTTTCATCGAGGACGAGTGTTCTTATATGGGTCGAGGTGGAGGTATATGTGCTTGTTTGATGTTCATCGTTTATTTGTTTGAGAGGCAAAGCCTTCTTGCGAGCTGAAGCTGGTCGATGGCAAACTCTCGGACGTCTAACTTTGCATCTCACGCCCACAGTTGGTCTTCAACAATGTATGCCTTTATTCTTTACATCTTCACTTTTCAACTCTTCGATGAGGTCAGCTAAGGATCCGGGAACTACACATTCCAAGACTCAGAGGCCGCAACTTTCTTCTCATTCTAAGAATTCATCATCTTTGTTGCTCTTGGAGTGTGGTTATACTTGAGCTCTCATCGCTTCAAGCAAAAATCTCGACTGAGAGACTTCGTTGTCTTTAATTGGAGCTCGAGACTGAGAGTGAACGATGATTGATCCTTGAAGAATATTTGAACAGAAGGGGTCCCATTGGAACATGATGTCGAATGAGAAAGTCGGCGAGAGATGAAATGAGAAGGGCGGGCGTCTAGCTTTTGCCAGGAGACGAAGGCATTGATCGTTTGAAAATTGATAAGAATGTTTGGAAGGTGAGGAGTTCTGGAGACTTGTTGATGGTAATGTGAAAGATGTGCTTTACAAAGTAGATTCATGTTACATAGTTGGATGTTAACTGAGGGTCATTCTCATGGAGGAAGGGGAAGATGAGGGGAAGGCAGAAGGGTGAAGTTCGAACGAGGGAGGAGAATAAAGGAAGAGGAAACGATTCTGGAATTCTATGGCCCAGGATTTCTTTACATTCTTCAATTTCGAGTCATTTGATGGTACATGGTGGTATCAGATCCCGGCCTTGATACTCACAATTTTTATAGTCATGAGCCAAGGACTCCCGTCCAGTTCTTATCTCATGACATCCCCGAGTCCCGTAGCTTTGGAAATTCCTGATTTAACCTGAGAGGCAGTGCCATTCCCTTTTATTCGCAGCGCATAATCGGCAATGGGTAACAACCGCTTCATTTGTTGGAACGAAAAAGCTATCAGTTCTGCTATCAATAAAGAATGAACATCTAAAATGCATGGCTCTGTAAATATCCATTGGCACGCAATTTTTCTAGATGTCCTCCCAGATTTTATCGGCTCTTGCATATGCTCAGGGCTGTGACAGTACAGAGATAGTTCTTGTCGAGCGAAAGCTTGTAAAATACTAGGTAAAAGCGCGAGAATAGCAAAAATAAGTATTAGTACTGTGATGTGCAATGCAGAAACCCAACTCTCCATCGAGAAGTTGGTTTCAAAGAGGAGGTGCTGATACAGAACATGGAAGAGAGAGATGAATAACAATCTCCCATGGCAATTGATACTTTAGCTTCTAGAGGCATCTTCAGTCACTTCTCTCGCTGTGCATTGGGGCTGAGAGAAAACAACTGGTCTGATTGGAGACGTGAAGATATACCAAACTACGGCACCCCAATCCAACATTACCGCACAATCAGCCTTGTCTCCGCCTCGTCCTCCCAACTCAAAACTTACAACTCTCACTCCAACCTCAATGTCCACACCCACCCTCCTCCGCCACATCCACCTCCCAAACATAACCCCCTTCCCACAAGCCCAACACCTCCAATCGGCCCTCGTCTCGCAATTCCTCGCCCACAAAGCTGCCCCCTCCTCCTCTCCACCACCACAACCCACAATCCTCACCTTCGTCCCAACACCCGTCTACACCACCGGCCGCCGCGAACACGCCTCCCTCACGCCCTCCCAACTCTCCATCCTCAAACAACCCCTCGTCCCGCTCCGCCCCTCGTTCCAAAACCCAAATCTAGACCCCGAATGGGCCACCATCGAGCAAACGCTGCGAGGCGGCCAAACGACCTTCCACGGCCCCGGCCAATTGGTCATCTACCCCATCCTCGATCTGCGGGCTCGGTTCCCGCCGCGGTGGGAGAAAGGGATTAGTGTGCGCTGCTACGTGCATTTGCTGGAACAAACAACGATCAACACATTGTCGGCTTGGGGCCTAAGAGGGGTCCGTACCGAGAATCCTGGGGTTTGGGAGAAGGAAGGGGAGAGGAAGATAGCGGCGCTCGGTGTGCATTTGAGAAGGAGTGTGAGTAGTTATGGGGTGGGGTTGAATGTGAATACGGACTTGCGGTGGTTCGAGCGGATCGTGGCGTGTGGGTTGGTTGGGAAGGGGGTTACGAGTATGGTTGAGCTGGGGAAGGAGGAGGGGATGTGGAAGAGCGGGGCGCCGAGTTGGGAGGAGAGGCAGGCGTGGGCGAGAGGGGTGGTGAGTGAGGGGGAGGGCGTGGAGGTTAGTGCGGATGGGAGGTGGAGGACGAAGGTTAAGACGGGGGATCAGTTGAGGGCGCGGATGAAGCCGAGTATTGTGGGGAGGACGTGGGTGAGGGAGTTTGCGAAGGGGTTGTTTGGGGAGGGGGGCGAGGAGAGGGTGAGGAAGGTTGATGTTAAGGATTTGAGGGATGTTGATGATGAGGTTATTGGACCGTTGTTGAAGAGAGCGCCGAGGAGGATAATCTCGGAGGAAGAGGAGGAATTGTTGAGGAGTTTGGATTGAGATGTTCTTGGTCTTGGTAGGAGGACATGAAAAGTTTGGTTGCAGGCTGTTCAGGATATTGCAAGTCAATGACCCGGTGAAGAAAATGGAGAGGTCAGAATAAGGATCACTAGAAGTAGCTAAAGAAGCAGTGAGAATTGTAGGAACATGACTACCTGTCCCTTGTAAATGTACATGGTTATATAGATTTAAACTAGGCCTACAACATCGAAAGCCTTCAAAAATTGAGAGAGGGATTGGCAATGTAAAGTGCTTCAAATATGCTTATTCTATTGAATGCTGAAGCAAAGCTAGTCTGCAGTAGAACTATGAACTCAATGACACAACAATTCTACAACTGCCATAGACTCCATCAATGATCATCTTTCATAAGGCCTTGCTTCCCACGTCCAATCCGGTCAGCCAAAGAGATCTCTCCTGCCTTTCTATGCAAACCATTAACAAAGTCACCCTTGTCTCCATACTTCGCGGACTTGGCTCGTGCTTTATCCTCAAATTCACGAGTAGCCCTCTCCTGCTCTGCAAGTGCTGCCAAACGCTTCTCTCGATCGATGTCCAACTTTGAGGCATCTTGTTGCATTGCAGCTAGCTTTCGTTGCTTTTCGGCCTCCTTATCTTCAGCAGATGCCTCTGGGCGTGTCCCATTTTGCGGTCTGAAACCGCTCTTCCGGTTGTAACCATTTGATATATTCTCCGGATATCTGGGACGCTCATGGAAATTCTCGGTTGATCGACGTGGTCTGTCGGGGCTATCTCGTCGTGGACGTGGTGAAGCAGACTTCGACGACGTATTCCTGCGTCTGTTTCTCTCATCGTACTCTTCGTCTCTATGTCTGTTTCGACCCCGACGAGGTGGTTCCTCTCTACTATTTCGCGGAGGTGGAGAAACAGACCGAGAGGAAGAATTTCTGCGTCTCTCCTTCACGTACTCTCTATCTCTATCAGATCTTCCTTGGCGACGTGGCTCATCCCGACTACTTCGTGGTCGAGGAGATATGGATCTGGAGTAGGAGGTTCTGCGTCTCTCCCTCTCATAATCTCTATCTCTGTCTGATCTGCGGCGACCTCGATCCTCTGGTGTGAGTGATCTTCTTCGTCGGTGCTCAGATCGACTCGATCGATGTCCATCCTCGTCTCTCCTTCTTCGCTTTCGTCGTCGCTCCTCATCAGAATCATCACGCTCTCCATCTCGATCTCTGTGATGATGTCTATGTCGTCTCTTTTCCTTCTTTTCCTTTTTCTCCTCGCCCTGGCCAGCAGCTGCAAGTAATTGTCTTCGCTTGATGGGATCATTCATCATAGCTTCATAAGCAGCCTGCTCCTGCCTTTTGATCGCCAACATCGGATCCTCTCGAATCTTAGCAGCCGTATCTCGTAGAGTATTTGCATTCTGCAGAGCCATGAAACTCTGCTCAGAGGCTTGCTTCTCCAACTTCTTGTGCTCGGTGCCCTTAATCAAGCCATCAATACGTCGCTTTCCAAGCAAGTAACCTTCCATTTCCTCAGTAGTACCAGCTTGTCCACTCGATGGGCCTTGATACATCCAGTCGACTCGATCAACACGTTTTCGGCTGCCTGCTGCTTCAAGCTTTGCTTGAATCTCCTCCTTCGCTCGCTCTTCCTTCAGTTCTTTGATACGCTGTTCGGTTCTTTTGCGTTCATCGAGGGCTTTCTTCTCTTCTTCCCACACCCGCCTCTGATTGCTCATGAGCACGGGATGCCATGATTTCTTCAAGTTGAGATCGCCACCCATTTTCGCGGTTGTTTATTTCAGGCCACAGGATGGAAGGAACAATAGAGATAGTAGGGGATGGAGCGAAGTATTTTCACAGTCGTCTCCTGAGAGATTATCGCTGTCGTAGGAATCTCTATGTGAGGAGAAATCGGTTTGTTGGTGAATGTCGAATAGTTGCGACAGCCACCAGGATTTGAACAAGGCTTCGATCTAGGCATGAGGCGCTAGTAGCACGCTAAAGCCACCAACCAATAGATTTGCTTTATCTGCAGCTCTAGGCAACGCAGCCTTGGGAGCTTCAACTCCCCACATCTTCAAATCCTCCACCATCTTCAAACAACTTCTTGCGACCTGATATTTCCTGATCGCTAACTAGAACACACTCAGCATCATCACGATCATTTGCGCACATTCGCAACTATGTCTGACGATGACTTCATGCAAGATTCGGATGAGGGGTACATCAAGCTTTAGTTTGCTAGTATTGTTCAAGCTAACAGCTACAGGTATGACTTTGAGTATGAGGAAGACGATGATGATCAAGAGAATGGTGATGTCGATATC
Source organism: Mollisia scopiformis (assembly GCF_001500285.1). Lineage (NCBI taxonomy): Eukaryota > Fungi > Ascomycota > Leotiomycetes > Helotiales > Mollisiaceae > Mollisia > Mollisia scopiformis. Next base: position 781,596 of record NW_017263598.1, read on the forward strand.
GAAAACAAGTACTACAATGCCAAGCAGATGAAGGTCAACGATCCAGAAGGCGCAATCGAAGAATTTCTAGGAGTACCTGCGCTTGAGAAGGAGAAGGGCGACTGGGGGTTCAAAGGTCTGAAGCAGGCGATCAAATTGGAGTTTAAGCTTGGTCTCTATGAAAAGGTATGAGTTAGCAACATATGCTTTGGCTCTCGCTGACGGTCTAGGCTGTCGAACACTATTCAGAACTCCTCACATATGTCAAGAGCGCAGTCACCCGGAACTACTCAGAAAAGTCTATCAACAACATCTTAGATTACATCGAGAAGGGATCTGAAGATGCTGCAGCTGGGAAGTGCATGGAGGAGTTCTATTCCAAGACCCTGGAGTCCTTCCAAAGCACAAACAACGAGAGACTCTGGTTGAAGACCAACATCAAGCTCCTGAAGCTCTATCTCGATCGAAAGGACTACATTGTCGTTACGAAGAAGCTGCGAGAGCTTCATAGGGCATGCGAACGGGAGGATGGCTCTGACGATCCAAGCAAAGGCACATACTCTCTGGAGATCTACGCCCTGGAGATTCAAATGTATGCCGAGACGAAGAACAACAAGCAGTTGAAGCGATTGTACCAGCGAGCTCTGAGAGTCAAGTCAGCAGTACCTCATCCTAAGATCATGGGCATCATCAGAGAATGTGGTGGCAAGATGCACATGAGCGAGGAGAACTGGAAGGACGCACAGAGTGACTTCTTCGAATCGTTCCGCAACTACGACGAAGCTGGTTCCTTGCAGCGAATCCAAGTTCTAAAGTACTTAGTCCTTACGACCATGCTGATGAAATCGGACATCAATCCCTTCGAATCACAGGAGACCAAGCCCTACAAGAACGACCCTCGAATCGCAGCCATGACCAACCTCGTAGATGCTTACCAACGAGACGACATTCACCAGTACGAGTCAGTTCTCAACGACAACAAGGACCTGATGTCCGACCCATTCATCGCCGAGAACATCGACGAAGTAACCCGCAACATGCGCACCAAAGCCGTCCTCAAGCTCATCGCACCCTACACCCGCTTCAACCTCGCCTTCATCGGCAAGGCGCTCAAGATCCCCGTCTCGGAAGTACAAGACATCCTCGGCTTCCTGATCGTCGACAAGAAAGTACACGGCAAGATCAACCAGCGCGACGGCACGGTCGAGATCGAGGACTCCAGCGACGCGGACCGCCTGCGCGCCATGACCGAGTGGACGGCTGCCCTCGACTCCCTGTCCCGCACCGTGTTCGCCGACGGCGAGGGCTTCAAGATGCCTGATGTGCAGCAGATTGGCATGGACGACCTGGCGAGCCTGGGGTTCGGCGCCGGTGGTGGAAACGCGAAGCCTTCTGCTGCTACATGGGGGAACCCGAGTCTGGGGGGAGGATTAGGAGCGTCGAACCATAGGAAGAAGTTAGGCAAAAAGGGAGGAGGAAGTAGCAGCGGTGGACAATCGGCTACGGTGAATGCATTGCTGCATTGATCTAGGGCTTGTTCCTCTCTCACAAGTGGAGTGCATAATGCAGACAGAGAAAAACGTGGTCACACGGGTAACGAGCAAAAGGCATGAAACAACTGGTATGGGATGGTATGGTATGTGGACTCATATCAACGAAACAAAATACGTGCGGTATCGCTACGAAGCGAAGCAAAGCAAGCGAAGAAGCGAATCGCTCGACGCTCGCTGTCTGTCTTGACGCACCGTCGGTAGGTACATTACATTAGCAAGGCGTTGATTTGGCCAGAAATGAAATGCATGCATAGTCCACCTCATTGGCCTCTCGCTCCTCGTACGTACGTACAAACCCTTCGTGCAGTGCAGTGCAGCCAAGCCATTTCTTCCCTCTCGGGGAGGATAGCGGCTTCATGCCGTACCTATGTGAAGACGAGTTAAGAGAAGTGGAAGTGGAAGTGATATCAAGGCCGTGCACCAGCGTGCCAGTAAGTAACGAACGGGAGCTTCCCGCAACCAGGGGAGAGGATAACCATTCAGCGGTCGCCGCCCCACAATAGCCCCCAACCCTCTCCCCCTCCTCTCTCTCCCTTCCTTCCCCTGTTCATACTCTATCCTCTGGAACTTGTATGTACTGTATGTATGTATGTATGTATGTATGTATCGCCTACAATTGCCTCTCCATACAATTGGCCTGGCATACCTACATACCTACCTACATACATTGCAGCAAGCAGCCAGCCAGCCAGCCATCCTAGCGCCGTCCACGACGTACCGTTCGCTGGTGCGAGCTTGCCAACACGCACACAACGCACGCACGAACGCAGGCTTCCCGGCCCGGGGCACGAGGGGAGGGAGCCCCGTCCAATGGCAGCGAAAGCTGTGTCACCCTTGCATCGGGGCTCTTTCCCAGCGTATTGGACACACACTAACTAGCCGGACGCTGTCTGTCTGTCCTGTCTGGTGAGTTGGTTGGATGTATTTATGACATATGATGAGCGGAGAGCTTGGAAATGCCGACATGCTGCAAATATAAGGCCAGTCCCACGTACGGATGGCATGGGATGGGAAGGGCAAATGATTTTCTGCTCTCTCGTCTCGTCTCCCTTAAACAGATTGTGAGGGGAAGGGAAGGTGAGGGAGGGAAGGATGGATGGAAGGTCTCATCGCTTCATGCAGCCATCCGCTGGCTTCACGCAGCACCAAAACAATGATGAGAGGTAACGAGAGACAGACGGAATCTTTTCACGTCGGCAGCCAGGCAGCCTGAGGTTGAGATTGGGGACATCGATTCCCGATTGAACTTGACTTGGGGGTGGTTCGAGAGCTCTTTTCCTTGGGTCGGAAAATCCTACTCCATGTCACAGTGTCGTATTCGCATGAAGGAGGGTCGCATTCAGCAGGTCTCGGAACCTCCAGTTGGAGAGGTGGTCGGTCAGCTTGCCAATGTGATACATCGCAACGCCGTGCATTCACTGGAAACCTTCAGTAGAATCTTGGGGAAAATTGACGCCTTTAGCGCGCGGTTCATCGTCTTCGAGGGGGGTTTATTGGACGGGATAGCTGCTGGAGCTGACGAGGAGCGAATGGTACAGCGGCACAGGATAAGGCGAAAGACGTCCTATTGTCGTGTGCTTTCGTGCCTATCGGAATGCCGACATTGTCGGGTTGGCTCTTGGACTTTTAGGATTTGTGGCAAGCTGGGCCCTCTTTCACGGTGCGGTGTCTGTGTATGGTGATTGACCCTGTCGATGGATGGAGCTTGAGTGAGTTAGGAGTGCCAACATGCCTCATGCCTTCATGATAGATTGCCCTCTCCCTCTGTTGTACTGGCTTGTGGTCCGTCCCAAACATGCAGCGTGGAGACACCGGAAGATACATCGTTGCCCGACATCCATAGTTCCTTCTGTGACCCCCTCTTTCAGTCCTTCTCTGTGCTCCCTTTCCCTCCCCTTCCCCTCCTCCCCCTTTTCCCCAGCTTTGAACAAGTGCAGGATAATCATCGGTGTACCTGTGTTGTGCCCCGCGATCTTGGAGGTACTACATCATAACGTCTCCTCTCCGGCTACTTACCTACAGTATACAGCCACAGGCAACATGCGAGGGCTGTGATATTCGGCCATCAAAGCACGAAATAGACGAGACTTGTACGCAGGAAGGTGGGGCAGGGCACCCTCTACAGCGAAGCAACGTACTGTACTTGACAGCAGGACTTCGCGGTACGTACTTACTGACCTACTTTTGCAACGGCGAGAGAAAGAGGAAGAAGACGAGGAAGAAGCAGAAAAAGAGCGCAGCGACAAACTCCCACCGCCGCTCCGGTCACCTACGGATGATTCTGGCTGGTCTCTGAGTTGGCCTGGTCTGATCTGAGCCAGCATCGGACCACGACCTAGGTAGCATTAACCTTTCCTCCTCCATTATTGCTTGGGTCCTTTACGGTACCACGGCGACCATCAGCAGCGCCGACGGCCCCTTTCTTGATGCCCGTGCTCCACGCCGTACGAGACCTCCTCCTGCTTGGCGGTCCATTTGTTCCAACAGCAGCTACTCCTCATCCTTCTCCTCTTTCTTGTTATTGTTGTTCGTGTTGCTGTTGCTGTTGCTTGTTTCTAGGCTGAATTCTGGAGAGCATCTCGACCTGTGCAGATCGCCGATGTACAGGAGCCGGGGAGGGTTGCGTCCTTTGAAGGTCCCAGACACCACCGACCAAGGGACCAGCACCAGAACCAGCATCAGCAGCGTCACGGACCGCGAGTCAGTGCACCGCGGGACCGGCTCCGACAATCTGAAGTGGAAGGGGAAGGGGAAGTGGAAGTGGAAGTGAAGCTTGCATCGGTACGGTACGGTACGGTACATCGAGCATCTGAAAGTTCTGGAGGCGCCCATCTGGTCCTGGGTATCTGGGATCCAGTCAGTGCAGTTTAGTACCGTCTCCCGCATCGTTCTCCCGCCATCGTCCCTTGATCCATCAAATATTGCCCAGCAGCAAACCACGAACCACACCACATATTGGGGACACCTCCACCACCACTACCACCAGAGCCAACACCAACAACAACAGCACTAGAGGCTGAGCTGAGCGACGAGGCTCTCGAGGATTGCACGCCTGCCCTGTCTCTCTTCTCTGATCTGCGAGCATCGGATTGGTTTGGTGTTCCTTCTTGTGCGACACGGCAATAAACGAGGCCAGAGATTCCCTGGAGTTCTGGCGTTGTGGTTGTGGTGGTTATTGTCTCTCGCCAATCCACACACCCAGCCGTGAGCCATTGTGTGTGTGTGTGTGCGGTGCACTGCGCTGCGCTGCCGTGTGAGTGCGTGCGTGTGTGAGAACAAACACAAAACTTCAAACCTCCTCCACCGCTGCTGCCAATTCTGCAGAAGAAAGGTGCTCGGTCACGAGAGCAGGGACGAGAGGAGGCATGTTCCAGCCACAGCCAACTCCCTTTTCTCCTTTCTCTTCGTATGGGGTTGCATCTCCCATTTCTGCCTTTCCTGGTTTTCAACCTGCGGCTGGCGTGGTGGACAACGCGGGTCCGACAGTGTTTCGAGATCCCATCTTCAGTCCTGTCGCTACGAACAACAACAGCAACCTCAATGCGAACCCCCATCTACCCTTTCCCCACAACAATTCACACCCGGCGCAGCCGTTCAAGATGGCCAACAATGATATGGAAGCCCAGGAGGCGCTGGCAAGAGACTTCCAACCCGCGCTAGAGGTAGGCTGGAGCTTGAAAGTGAGACGTGATCAATGCTAATTGTCTGGAGGGACCTCTGGTAGGGGACAAGAAGAGCAGCCTGGCGATCACCGAGGAGTACGCAAAGGCAGATCCAATTTACGTTGTAAAGACTTCGGTGAGTCTCTCTACTGCTGCCGATTGAATATTCACTAATTCGGTCCCAGGCTTTACCGCAGAAGTATTCGCATTATCGACCGGTGCTGGGTGATGGGAACTGCGGATGGCGGGGTAAGCTCAACTCCATGATCACTCTTCGACGACTTCCATGACCTCCATGACCTCCATGACCTCCCCCTCCATCAAACGTATACGCATCCATGTTTCATAGCTAATTGGTGGCAGCTGCTGGTTTTTCATATTTCGAGACCCTCCTGCGACTGCGGAACAAGGCTCAATTGGAAGAGGAAGTCGCCCGAATAACCTCACTCAACAACCTACTCAAGACTGCTGGAGGCTTTTCAGAATGGGTATACGAAGATATGGCAGAGGAGGTGACAGGTCTACTAAGTGACCTGGCCAACTTGCTACCGCATTCGATACCACAAGCAGAAGCAACACTGAGAGAACGGTTCAACGACCCAAGCATCTCCAATTCGATCGTATACTACTTCCGGTTGCTTGCGAGCTCGTGGCTAAAGGCCAATCCAGCTTCATACGAGGGTTTCATTCCAGATGGATTAGGTGTCGATGGATATACCAAGAATTGGATTGAGCCAGTCAACCAAGAGATCGATCATCTGGGTATGACACTTCTTATTGATGCCTTGTTGAAACCAGTTGGGTTTGCGGTGGAAATTGTCTACCTTGACCGAAGTGAGGGATCTCAGGCAAACAGTCACGTCTTTCAATCTGAGGATGCCAATGGTGTACCGACAAACCCTGCTGGTCCAATGATCCATCTCCTGTATCGACCAAGTCACTACGATATTCTCTACAAAGACCAAGCCCCACAGATTCAGATCCCACAAAATACCAATATCCAGGTTCAAAGAGCTACCAGTCTGAGCCATCGACATAATATACAAACTACCCCAGCAGTAATGGGCGATATGTCAGGATTGGATATGTCAATATTCTCCTGCATTCCAGGGTTCTCTTTACAACAACAATCACATCATGGATTTCCTTCACAATACAATACAACACCTCTCGAAGCATATACTCCATCCTCGATATCTGTCTCTCCTATCTCTCCTGGCGCTTCGTCGGCAAAGGTCTCTTCGAACGGGCTTCCGGCGACTTTCCCGGCCCAACCGCCGCCCCCAAATTCGCTTACACCCCCAACACTCCCTTCAACCCACTCAGCTTTCCCTCCGCCAACGACACAACTTCCAATCCTTACTCATCTACCTGCGCCTCATCGGCCGTCCCTCTCATCGCATACTTCCCTATCGGGCCATCCACTGTCGTCGGAACTGTCATCACCCAGCTCAGCATCAAGCTTTCGACCGAGCAAATACGAATGGGAAGCTGCCGCGGAGTGGGAAGGACCTGTCGTGTTCCAGACGAGCACATTCAAGAACAGTCACTACAACGTGGCACACTACAACAATCCAAACTTCCAACCGGAAGAGTGGACACCAGAATCCGAAGACCCACCAACGGGCCGGAAAAGATCGAGCTGACAGACGGCGAATAAGGTTTCTACGGGAAGGATACAGAAGACGAAACGGGCGGTGCAGAAGCGGTAATGGCATAATGAATCAGAGAGCGCCCGCGAGAGAGAGAGAGAGAGAGGGGAAAAAATTTCAACAGCGGATACGACGTTACGAATCAAATCATATACCATTTGGCTGGCAGGACGAAACGTGGTGGTTGCGTCTCATCTTAGCATGGCATAAGTAAGCGGGTGGGACAGAAATATACAGAACAGACCAGACCGCAACACAACACACATACACAAACAACTCTGGACTGGTTGATGACAAACAAGCAAGCTTTGAAATTTGAGCAAGCGAATGGGTTGGAGTTTTCTTCTTCTTGCTTGTTGTGCTTACTTACTTCTTTTACTTTTTTTCTTTCTCGAAGCGAATGAATGAATGAATGGGTTGAATGAATGGATGGATGGAAAATATGGTGCGGGCGTTAGTTACTTACCTACCTTACCTACCTTTTAGCTTACGCAGTCTATGCTACTATCTATCTATCGATGAATATGAGTGGAAATTCTTTCTCTCTCCCCCGAGATTGATTCCCTGGCTGGTGTGAGTGATCAGCTTTACGTGTTAGCCCAGATCTCTAGCGTCTCTTCTTCCTAGACAACCTCTCATCTGATATATTCTGGTGACTAGGTAAGATCTTGGTATTTTTACTGTATTCTACCAGGCACAGTATTTTTAATTTAAACAACTCTCCTCTCGTTTCTTGTGTGGATTTATATATATATATATATATATATATACCCTGCTTGGCAAATAGTAAATACAGCTATCTGTCTGTCCAAGGATGGATGAAGATGTTTGGTGGTTTCTGTTTCTGTTTCTGTGCATGTAGATCTTCGATAGGGTAGGGGATATGCTTGGAGTAAG
>NW_017263598.1:789493-795677 GCF_001500285.1 Mollisia scopiformis
AGAGGCGGGGAAGAGGGGGGAGGATAGTGTTTTTGAGAGGGGAGGAGATGAGATGGGGAAGTGTAGCTTGAGCTGGCGGTTTTTTGGTTTGGGGTTAGAGTTAGGGTTAGAGTTTGGGCTTGAGTTAGGGTTAGAGCTTGGGTTAGAGGTAGAGTTCGGGTTTGGGCTTGGGTATGGGCTTGAGTCTGGGTTTGGGATATATGTAATATCATGGGCTGTGGTATATGGCTTATGGTGTACGGCTTGTGGTGAAGTGAGGTAGGGTGTCATACGCTGGGTTGGGGGTTGCATTACTCCCTGAAGGCATGGGTTCTAGGGATAGAGCTTTAGTATACCAAGAAGGGAGGGTAGGTTCGAGTGTTGGCGGTTAGGTTGTTGGGCTTGCGAGCGTTTGAGAGCTGTGAGGTGTAAAGTGATGAGCTGTGCGAATGTTTGACGAGGATGGAAAGTGTAACGTGAAGTGATGAGGTATGTAGGTGCTCGAAGGAGGTGTGAGGTTTGTAGTATGAGGTGTAAAGTACTGGTGGATCGTGACAGATGGGCGCAGAAGAAAAGTCGCCGGTTACCGAAGTTCGGTGTTTGAGATACACAATTGAATTCAAGACTGCTGATGTTCGAAGAGGATCAGATTGAGAGGGAGGACCGGAGGGTGGAGAAGGTTTGGGTTGAGATGAGAAAGGATGGATTGTAAGAGTTGGGCTTGTGACTGCTGGATCATGGAGAGAATATGATCATCTTTGACAAGTCCAACAGGATCAGTAGGTCAGCCTTCCTTGAGTATGAGCCATGTGGGGTGGTTGTCATGATGATGGTAAGTTGTTTGTTCAATATATCACTTACGAAGTGTGGATCCTAATCCGTCAGCCCTGTCTTCGGTGTGCTAGATGAGCAGGTAGTATCGCACTTATTTTTCTGTGAGCTATTAACACTCCTCTTCATCAAGTCATGCCGATCTGACGATGTTCAATGCATCATCGTGGCTCCAGTGGCATGAACTGGTGAACGTGGTAAACTTCCGTTCGGTGTGACAATGTGGCATTGCTCTATTGGCACCTAAAAAGCTTTCAAGACGTAGGATCATACTCTCCACCAGGCTTAACATGGGTTTGAATTATTGTTGGAAGCTTCCTCCACCTGCACATCGACGGCCGATATAATCGAAGCCCATTCGAGCTCGCCTGGCTCATTGGCTCTTGACTAAAAGGTTCGAGTTCGGTGTACCGTTCCGGCGAAATTTCAATGAAGAGAACTGAGCTGTCGTCTCGTTTAGCTTTTTATTTTTCACGGGAAGAAAGGAGTTGGGGGCCAGAGTTGTATTGTTGAGGTCTTTTCGGACGCTTGCCGATTCATTAGAAAGAGTTCTTACCCCTGAGGCGTATTTTGACCAATGATACAGGCTTGAGTCTTCGTTGCCTTGTTCTAGTCGCTTTGAAGTTGGAGATGCAACGGAAATGAAGAGGTGCTGGTGGTGCATTATACTCTGTTCGGTGACTGATTTAGGAAAGTGCTAAAACATCGAAATATGGTGAAGCTTCGCTTTTCAATATTTTGACGGACTACAGGCCCGAAAAATGGCTTGTTCTGCTCTGAACTATGCGGAAGAAAGAAATATTCTAAGACTCTTAGTCTGAGAGGAACCGCAAACAGTGAAGCACGGGACGCTACCAGCAAGAGCTGAGATACTTAGTGACTTCCTCCAATGCTTCCTCAGCGGTGTGACAAGACACGAGCCACCTGGTGAACAGAGCTAGCTATTCCCGAGTGACTGGTCCTGGGACCCTTTAGTTTGGGCTTGAAATGAATGACGTGCATGATTATTGAGTGAGCTTAAGGGAACCGAGACATTCATCCTTCCCAAAAAGCATTGAGGCTAAGTCAAATTGAAGCTCGTACCTCGGTGAGAAGGCATAAAGGGGGCGGGGGTCATGTAGTGAGATGTTCTTTTTCTGTCGTCTCATCTTGGAAAGTGGACGAGTGGGAAGTCATGTACCGTGTGTAACCTTTGGCCTCGAAATCGGTGTGGGGAAATTCTGCCTTTCGTCTTTAAGTTGATGAGAAGTACTTCTAGAACATCCGAGAGACTGTTCTGAAGTGGGTACTTGGGATGCCTAGAATCTAGATTGCACGATTAAGGGCAACACAGCCGCGGCTCGTGCAGTAAGGAGACCCTGACTAGCGAGATGCACGTGGTTCTCGTTATTTATCTGCTGTTGCAAGCGGATATCGACATGTTTACTGACAGATATAATGAGCATTCACCTCGATTCAGAAGGAACGTGTCCTTAATAAGTGTCATGTTTGTATGCAATATTGGATTGTTCATATCAGAGTAGTCACGTGACTACATGCTGTTCATGGTACCCTGCAATCACTCACCTTAGCACTGCCCGCGATTCGATCCACATTGCCAACGTTATAATCAAGATTACGGTGTGACTGAGAACAGCAAGTCGTCGCAAACTTGCCGCTCGCAACCCGCTGCCTATTTGTGGCTTAGACTTCGGCCTAATCTGTGAGGCAGCAAGTCGCCCGCGGTTCGCATATCGACAACCTCATCAGCTGCCAGCCTTCCGACAATCATCAACCTTCAGACATCGTTTCATTCATCGACAGAATATGCCTGCTCACTCATACAATTATATGGCTCAGTGGTTTTGAATCTCGACTGCCATTCTTTGTCACTGCCGAATTGTCTCAAGGAGATGCTATATCGCACTGAAAATTTAAGCCCTAAACAGCCTTACAGCCTGAGTCTTTGTTCCTCTCTATCTCAGCAGCCTGGTCCGCCTGACTCTTCAATCTACTTCCCAAGGATGAAGTTGAAGTTAAGGTGTTTAAATACCTCGATAGAAGACTTCACGAGCGCATTATTCACCGGCACTTTCATCCTGAGATAGCTCTTGTGATTCATACCCACGGACTCACCGGGCATAAATTCGGAGTTTGCCTACAGCCTTGCCACCCCTCAGCCTCCACCCCTCGTCACTACAAATATGTCGAAACGCTCCTTCGCCCGATCTGAATTGGGAGATAGCATCGACCTTGATAAAGTGCTTCGACCTAGGAGACATCAAAGAAGTGTTGAGGGTGCAAGCGACTCCATCACTACCGACCCGGATAATTTGATGGATAACTGGTACCTATCCGCACTGGAGATTCGAAGGCAGCGCGATTCCAAGGATCTTCGTGATCGAGCTTTCTGGCTTGCCAGGAAAAGTCTTGATCCTGGTCAAGTTGAAATCAAGGGGAGCTGGCGCTATTATCGGAATAGAGACCAGAAGAGCTGGAAGCAAACGGGCTTGACAAGGAGAGCTCGCGATGCATTTGGATCTTCAATCAAGTTCCCAGCCTACGGGGAAGATATTGAATTCTCTGATACTTATCGGCTGTGGCTAGAAGGCCGCAAACTTGAGTTCTTGAACACATTATACACGTACGCGCCCACGCCCAAGTTACAACATAGCGGTCTTGCTGACATTGAGTGCAGTCATTATGCTGTTGGCAACTTCATTCCAGAAGAGGTCATTTGGAGGCTATTCCGGTGCTTAGCCTCAGAACTCATTCCAAAGGTAAATGATGGAGCGCTTCTATGCATCAACAAAGCTAATACAAATCAGAGTGAAAGCTGGGATGATGCACCAGAATACCTTGTCGAGTCTCCCAACACTATTTGGCAAATCGGAAAGTGTGTCTTCCAAACTATCACTCGAGGTCGTTTCTGGAGCGAAGAATATAACGCTCTCAGTCCTGTTGATAATGGCGAGAAATTCGGAGAGTACAAACAAAAGGTACTACAGAAACATTACAGCAAGAACTTGATGAAGTATGTCTTGGCTTGCGTATCCGCAGATCCAACAAAGCGGTACTTCAGAAGTGAGCTTCTTGAGCACATCGAGAAAGTACTCTCAGTCTTCGAAGGCACTTACCAACCAGCGCATTTTGACGAGTCGTTTCTGTCACCATACACGCCCACTAACCAATTAATCCCTTATGACCTTACCCGCGAGGAAGGTGAAGTGTATGAAGCTTTACTCGAAATTGTAGAAGAGCGAAAGAAACATGCTGGAGATGGCAAGCAACGAATACCACGCATTGTTGTAGTCACGGATCTTGCGAAGGATTATGATGATCTCTTGGCTATGATGTGTCTCAAAGAGCTACATCGTTTGGGTGTCGTTCACATTGAAGGTTTTGTTGCAAATCTCATGCCTCCAGATAGACGAGCATTGTTTGGCCGCGGAGCGCTTGATTCTTTGGGCTATCCAGATATCAAAATCGCTGTTGGCACTATCGGAGATTCGAAACGAGCCCTTGACCAACATTCTCACGAGTTCGATAATACTGAAGACTTTATGGCTACACCAGATAGGCTCAAGGATCTGCCTGATGGACAAGAGCTGATGAAAGAAATCTTCACAGATGCAGTAGAGAAGAAGTACGGAATCACGATTCTCACAATTTCCAGTTTGATGGACTTGGCAAAATTTGCTGAAGATCACGGCGAGCTACTCAAGAAGGGACTCTCAAATGTCGTTCTTCAAGGAGGCTACCGAATCATCAAAGGCAGACTTACAGCAGATTTCGCGGCGCAAAACAACAAATTCGACGAAGAAGGCGCCACGGTGTTCCATGAATTCATGCAAGACAACAACATTCCTTCATGTGCATGGACGAAAGTCGCCGCTCAAGCTGTGCCAATTTACAACACTCTATTCGAATATCTCGACCAAACTCGCCATCCGCTGGGCCCCTACCTTCGAAAAGTTCAAGTCACGCAAGATCTTAACTTTTACGAACGTGCTTGCAGTGACCATCCCTACGCTCCCTATATGACACAAGACTGGTACGTCGGCACGAAATCCACCTGGTTCGCTGCTGGTCACGAGCCGGATGAGCCGTACCCGATGGGCGAAGACATGATCCCATACTTCACGAAAGTTGTAGCCTACGATGCTCTTGCCGCTGTGGGATCGTCTGGCCAAGATGTTTTGGATAAATTCGGCATCGTCAAGCCAATCGTCAAGAGACAGGATGTGGACGATGAGACACATCGCTTGGTGGGTATTCCTGCTGTGAAGGAAACCGAGGATCAGCCTGGATTGCCGCAGGAGGAAAACTTCGATGCTGATAAGATGGGCTTGGTGATTACGGCTTTGCTCAAGGGAAGCATTCTTGCGAAGCAGCAGAGACTTTGAAGAGATGGCAGTGCTGCATGCGGTTCTTCATGCAGCTTATGTATCTTCATGTACGTCTGAGCGGTATTCTCATTTGCTGGACGTTTATTCAGCTTTCTGCAAGATTCTTTCCATCATTAGGCCATGATCGAATAAGCGATGAACGACCATGGAAAGCATCTGAAGGATTTCTCGGAGCGTAATCTGCTCCGATTCGGTTTGATGCCACAAAGCTGGGATATATTCAAGAGCGCATGTTTGAGTCTTGGGCTTATATGATTACGAAACATGGTCTTATGCTTCGATGGAAACAAGGTGTTTTGAAGGAACGGGGAAAGGAAGGAAAGGAAGATTGAAGAGGCGTTTTGGGAGAGGGGTAGAGGGAATTGAGGTTTCGTTGGAATCTGGCGTTGATGGAACTTTAGTATTGAATATGCTTTTGCGTTTGCCTGTGAATGAAATGAAATGAAGTGCGAACTCTTTGCTTGTTTGAACATAAAAGGGCTGTCCAGTGTGAGATTGAAAATTTTGCCGTAGACATAGCTAACAGTAATCCAAATTGCGGCATAATCTCTCTTCGATTATTACCTTGAGGGCTCGAGGGCTTGAATTGCCAATTTCTAACCAAGGACATTCTTAACCGCTTCACTTTCATACCACATACGTAGCCATCGTCTCAGCATCACGCTAAGCCCAATCCAACCCACCCACCTATCTTACCTTATGATAACAAATCAACATTTATTTACCATCAATCCAGCAAGCGCCTTGTCGACTTGGCGCACTCGGGCTGGATTGTAACATGCCCCCCCCCCCCCCCCCCCCCCGGTCACCCCGGCCCGGGGGCATCTTCGATCGGACAAGTTTCGCACTTGGGCGTTTATTGCACCTTCGGGTGCTTTAAACGTTTTGTCTTTGGTTCTATTTAGGTAAAGGTTGAGGGGTTTGGACGGTTGAAGTTTTTTGTTTTGTTTATATAAATATATTTTTTTCAAAGTGTTGGGAGGGCT